>NW_027673048.1:0-43000 GCF_964194105.1 Spermophilus citellus
TACTGATCATTACCTGAAAGTATCATCCAGTTTGGGTGAAAAAAATATTTGCTGAGATTTCTGGAGATTCGTAATTTTTGGAAGCTTGGCAACCCCTTTCCATGAAAGTGTTTCTCGCCAGTCACTGCTTAGGGCTACATCAAGAGGAAACAAAACATAGAGGTAGAACGTGAAACTACTTTATTGTGTCAAGTTTCAAGAAGCTAGCACAAACCGTGTTGGATTTAGAGTTCCAAATACACCTATCAATATAGGAGAAAACAGAGTGAAACCTAAAAATTCAAACTGTTACTGCAAATGAACGCTTCAACATAGAAGAACGAAATTTGGGGAACCAAGTCGCCTTAGTGTACTGATCATTACCTGAAAGTATCATCCAGTTTGGGTGAAAAAATATTTGCTGAGATTTCTGGAGATTCGTAATTTTTGAAAGCTTGGCAACACCTTTCCATGAAAGTGTTTCTCGCCAGTCACTGCTTAGGGATACATCAAGAGGAAACAAAACATAGAGATAGAACGTGAAACTCCTTTATTGTGTCAAGTTTCAAGAAGCTAGCACAAACCGTGTTGGATTTAGAGTTCCAAATACATCTATCAATATAGGAGAAAACAGAGTGAAACCTAAAAATTCAAACTGTTACTGGAAATGAACGCTTCAACATAGAAGAACGAAATTTGTGGAACCAAGTCGCCTTAGTGTACTGATCATTACCTGAAAGTATCATCCAGTTTGGGTGAAAAAATATTTGCTGAGATTTCTGGAGATTCGTAATTTTTGGAAGCTTGGCAACACCTTTCCATGAAACTGTTTCTCGCCAGTCACTGCTTAGGGGTATATCAAGAGGAAACAAAACATAGAGATAGAATGTGAAACTTCTTTATTGTGTCAAGTTTCAAGAAGCTAGCACAAACCGTGTTGGATTTAGAGTTCAAATACATCTATCAATATAGGAGAAAATAGAGTGAAACCTAAAAATTCAAAATGTTACTGGAAATGAACGCTTCAACATAGAAGAACGAAACTTGGGGAACCAAGTCGACTTAGTGTACTGATCATTACCAGAAAGTATCATCCAGTTTGGGCGAAAAAATATTTGCTGAGATTTCTGGAGGTTCGTAATTTTTGGAAGCTTGGCAACCCCTTTCCATGAAAGTGTTTCTCGCCAGTCACTGCTTAGGGCTACATCAAGAGGAAACAAAACATAGAGATAGAACGTGAAACTACTTTATTGTGTCAAGTTTCAAGAAGCTAGCACAAACCGTGTTGGATTTAGGGTTCCAAATACACCTATCAATATAGGAGAAAACAGAGTGAAACCTAAAAATTCAAACTGTTACTGCAAATGAACGCTTCAACATAGAAGTACGAAATTTGGGGAACCAAGTCGCCTTAGTGTACTGATCATTACCTGAAAGTATCATCCAGTTTGGGTGAAAAAATATTTGCTGAGATTTCTGGAGATTCGTAATTTTTGGAAGCTTAGCAACCCCTTTCCATGAAAGTGTTTCTCGCCAGTCACTGCTTAGGGATACATCAAGAGGAAACAAAACATAGAGATAGAACGTGAAACTACTTTATTGTGTCAAGTTTCAAGAAGCTAGCACAAACCGTGTTGGATTTAGAGTTCAAATACTTCTAACAATATAGGAGAAAATAGAGTGAAACCTAAAAATTCAAAATGTTACTCGAAATGAACGCTTCAACATAGAAGAACGAAACTTGGGGAACCAAGTCGCCTTAGTGTACTGATCATTACCTGAAAGTATCATCCAGTTTGGGCGAAAAAATATTTGCTGAGATTTCTGGAGATTCGTAATTTTTGGAAGCTTGGCAACCCCTTTCCATGAAAGTGTTTCTCGCCAGTCACTGCTTAGCGCTACATCAAGAGGAAACAAAACATAGAGATAGAACGTGACACTACTTTATTGTGTCAAGTTTCAAGAAGCTAGCACAAACCGTGTTGGATTTAGGGTTCCAAATACATGTATCAATATAGGAGAAAACAGAGTGAAACCTAAAAATTCAAACTGTTACTGGAAATGAACGCTTCAACATAGAAGAACGTAATTTGGGGAACCAAGTTGCCTTAGTGTACTGATCATTACCTGAAAGTATCATCCAGTTTGGGTGAAAAAATATTTGCTGAGATTTCTGGAGATTCGTAATTTTTGGAAGCTTGGCAACCCATTTCCATGAAAGTGTTTCTCGCCAGTCACTGCTTAGGGCTACATCAAGAGGAAACAAAACATAGAGATAGAACGTGAAACTACTTTATTGTGTCAAGTTTCAAGAAGCTAGCACAAACCGTGTTGGATTTAGAGTTCCAAATACATGTATCAATATAGGAGAAAACAGAGTGAAACCTAAAAATTCAAACTGTTACTGGAAATGAACGCTTCAACATAGAAGAACGACATTTGGGGAACCAAGTCGCCTTAGTGTACTGATCATTACCTGAAAGTATCACCCTGTTTGGGTGAAAAAATATTTGCTGAGATTTCTGGAGATTCGTAATTTTTGGAAGCCTGGCAACCCCTTTCCATGAAAGTGTTTCTCGCCAGTCACTGCTTAGGTCTACATCAAGAGGAAACAAAACACAGAGACAGAATGTGAAACTACTTTACTGTGTCAAGTTTCAAGAAGCTAGCACAAACCGTGTTGGATTTAGATTTCCAAATATATGTATCAATATAGGAGAAAACAGAGTGAAACCTAAAAATTCAAACTGTTACAGGAAATGAACGCTTCAACATAGAAGAACGACATTTGGGGAACCAAGTCGCCTTAGTGTACTGATCATTACCTGAAAGTATCATCCAGTTTGGGTGAAAAAATATTTGCTGAGATTTCTGGAGATTCGTAATTTTTGGAAGCTTGGCAACCCCTTTCCATGAAAGTGTTTCTCGCCAGTCACTGCTTAGGGCTACATCAAGAGGAAACAAAACATAGAGATAGAACGTGAAACTACTTTACTGTGTCAAGTTTCAAGAAGCTAGCACAAACCGTGTTGGATTTAGAGTTCCAAATACATGTATCAATATAGGAGAAAACAGAGTGAAACCTAAAAATTCAAACTGTTACTGGAAATGAACGCTTCAACATAGAAGAACGACATTTGGGGAACCAAGTCGCCTTAGTGTACTGATCATTACCTGAAAGTATCATCCAGTTTGGGTGAAAAAATATTTGCTGAGATTTCTGGAGATTCATAATTTTTGGAAGCTTGGCAACCCCTTTCCATGAAAGTGTTTCTCGCCAGTCACTGCTTAGGGCTACATCAAGAGGAAACAAAACATAGAGACAGAACGTGAAACTACTTTACTGTGTCAAGTTTCAAGAAGTTAGCACAAACCGTGTTGGATTTAGAGTTCCAAATACATGTATCAATATAGGAGAAAAGAGAGTGAAACCTAAAAATTCAAACTGTTACTGGAAATGAACGCTTCAACATAGAAGAACGGTATTTGGGGGACCAAGTTGCCTTAGTGTACTGATCATTACCTGAAAGTATCATCCAGTTTGGCTGAAAAAATATTTGCTGAGATTTCTGGAGATTCGTAATTTTTGGGAGCTTGGCAACCCCTTTCCATGAAAGTGTTTCTCGCCAGTCACTGCTTAGGGCTACATCAAAAGGAAACAAAACATAGAGATAGAACGTGAAACTACTTTACTGTGTCAAGTTTCAAGAAGCTAGCACAAACCGTGTTGGATTTAGAGTTCCAAATACATGTATCAATATAGGAGAAAACAGAGTGAAACCTAAAAATTCAAACTGTTACTGGAAATGAACGCTTCAACATAGAAGAACGACATTTGGGGAACCAAGTCGCCTTAGTGTACTGATCATTACCTGAAAGTATCATCCAGTTTGGGTGAAAAAACATTTGCTGAGATTTCTGGAGATTCGTAATTTTTGGAAGCTTGGCAACCCCTTTCCATGAAAGTGTTTCTCGCCAGTCACTGCTTAGGGCTACATCAAGAGGAAACAAAACATAGAGATAGAACGTGAAACTACTTTACTGTGTCAAGTTTCAAGAAGCTAGCACAAACCGTGTTGGAATTAGAGTTCCAAATACATGTATCAATATAGGAGAAAACAGAGTGAAACCTAAAAATTCAAACTGTTACTGGAAATGAACGCTTCAACATAGAAGAACGACATTTGGGGAACCAAGTCGCCTTAGTGTACTGATCATTACCTGAAAGTATCATCCAGTTTAAGTGAAAAAATATTTGCTGAGATTTCTGGAGATTCGTAATTTTTGGAAGCTTGGCAACCCCTTTCCATGAAAGTGTTTCTCGCCAGTCACTGCTTAGGGCTACATCAAGAGGAAACAAAACATACAGATAGAACGTGAAACTACTTTACTGTGTCAAGTTTCAATAAGCTAGCACAAACTGTGTTGGATTTAGAGTTCCAAATACATGTATCAATATAGGAGAAAACAGAGTGAAACCTAAAAATTCAAACTGTTACTGGAAATGAACGCTTCAACATAGAAGAACGACATTTGGGGAACCAATTCGCCTTAGTGTACTGATCATTACCTGAAAGTATCATCCAGTTTGGGTGAAAAAATATTTGCTGAGATTTCTGGAGATTCGTAATTTTTGGAAGCTTGGCAACCCCTTTCCATGAAAGTGTTTCTCGCCAGTCACTGCTTAGGGCTACATCAAGTGGAAACAAAACATAGAGACAGAACGTGAAACTACTTTACTGTGTCAAGTTTCAAGAAGCTAGCACAAACCGTGTTGGATTTAGAGTTCCAAATACATGTATCAATATAGGAGAAAACAGAGTGAAACCTAAAAATTCAAACTGTTACAGGAAATGAACGCTTCAACATAGAAGAACGACATTTGGGGAACCAAGTCGCCTTAGTGTACTGATCATTACCTGAAAGTATCATCCAGTTTGGGTGAAAAAATATTTGCTGAGATTTCTGGAGATTCGTAATTTTTGGAAGCTTGGCAACCCCTTTCCATGAAAGTGTTTCTCGCCAGTCACTGCTTAGGGCTACATCAAGAGGAAACAAAACATAGAGATAGAACGTGAAACTACTTTACTGTGTCAAGTTTCAAGAAGCTAGCACAAACCGTGTTGGATTTAGAGTTCCAAATACATCTATCAATATAGGAGAAAACAGAGTGAAACCTAAAAATTCAAACTGTTACTGGAAATGAACGCTTCAACATAGAAGTACGACATTTGGGGAACCAAGTCGCCTTAGTGTACTGATCATTACCTGAAAGTATCATCCAGTTTGGGTGAAAAAATATTTGCTGAGATTTCTGGAGATTCATAATTTTTGGAAGCCTGGCAACCCCTTTCCATGAAAGTGTTTCTCGCCAGTCACTGCTTAGGGCTACATCAAGAGGAAACAAAACATAGAGACAGAACGTGAAACTACTTTACTGTGTCAAGTTTCAAGAAGCTAGCACAAACCGTGTTGGATTTAGAGTTCCAAATACATGTATCAATATAGGAGAAAACAGAGTGAAACCTAAAAATTCAAACTGTTACTGGAAATGAACGCTTCAACATAGAAGAACGGTATTTGGGGGACCAAGTCGACTTAGTGTACTGATCATTACCTGAAAGTATCATCCAGTTTGGGTGAAAAAATATTTGCTGAGATTTCTGGAGATTCGTAATTTTTGGAAGCTTGGCAACCCCTTTCCATGAAAGTGTTTCTCGCCAGTCACTGCTTAGGGCTACATCAAAAGGAAACAAAACATAGAGATAGAATGTGAAACTACTTTACTGTGTCAAGTTTCAAGAAGCTAGCACAAACCGTGTTGGATTTAGAGTTCCAAATACATGTATCAATATAGGAGAAAACAGAGTGAAACCTAAAAATTCAAACTGTTACTGGAAATGAACGCTTCAACATAGAAGAACGAAATTTGGGGAACCAAGTCGCCTTATTGTACTGATCATTACCTGAAAGTATCACGCAGCTGGGTGAAAAAATATTTGATGAGATTTCTGGAGATTCGTAATTTTTGGAATCCTGGCAACCGCTTTCCATGAAAGTGTTTCTCGCCAGTCACTGCTGAGGGCTACATCAAGAGGAAAGAAAACATAGAGATAGAACGTGAAACTACTTTACTGTGTCAAGTTTCAAGAAGCTAGCACAAACCGTGTTGGATTTAGAGTTCCAAATACATGTATCAATATAGGAGAAAACAGAGTGAAACCTAAAAATTCAAACTGTTACTGGAAATGAACGCTTCAACATAGAAGAACGACATTTGGGGAACCAAGTCGCCTTAGTGTACTGATCATTACCTGAAAGTATCATCCAGTTTGGGTGAAAAAACATTTGCTGAGATTTCTGGAGATTCGTAATTTTTGGAAGCTTGGCAACCCCTTTCCATGAAAGTGTTTCTCGCCAGTCACTGCTTAGGGCTACATCAAGAGGAAACAAAACATAGAGATAGAACGTGAAACTACTTTACTGTGTCAAGTTTCAAGAAGCTAGCACAAACCGTGTTGGAATTAGAGTTCCAAATACATGTATCAATATAGGAGAAAACAGAGTGAAACCTAAAAATTCAAACTGTTACTGGAAATGAACGCTTCAACATAGAAGAACGACATTTGGGGAACCAAGTCGCCTTAGTGTACTGATCATTACCTGAAAGTATCATCCAGTTTAAGTGAAAAAATATTTGCTGAGATTTCTGGAGATTCGTAATTTTTGGAAGCTTGGCAACCCCTTTCCATGAAAGTGTTTCTCGCCAGTCACTGCTTAGGGCTACATCAAGAGGAAACAAAACATACAGATAGAACGTGAAACTACTTTACTGTGTCAAGTTTCAATAAGCTAGCACAAACTGTGTTGGATTTAGAGTTCCAAATACATGTATCAATATAGGAGAAAACAGAGTGAAACCTAAAAATTCAAACTGTTACTGGAAATGAACGCTTCAACATAGAAGAACGACATTTGGGGAACCAATTCGCCTTAGTGTACTGATCATTACCTGAAAGTATCATCCAGTTTGGGTGAAAAAATATTTGCTGAGATTTCTGGAGATTCGTAATTTTTGGAAGCTTGGCAACCCCTTTCCATGAAAGTGTTTCTCGCCAGTCACTGCTTAGGGCTACATCAAGTGGAAACAAAACATAGAGACAGAACGTGAAACTACTTTACTGTGTCAAGTTTCAAGAAGCTAGCACAAACCGTGTTGGATTTAGAGTTCCAAATACATGTATCAATATAGGAGAAAACAGAGTGAAACCTAAAAATTCAAACTGTTACAGGAAATGAACGCTTCAACATAGAAGAACGACATTTGGGGAACCAAGTCGCCTTAGTGTACTGATCATTACCTGAAAGTATCATCCAGTTTGGGTGAAAAAATATTTGCTGAGATTTCTGGAGATTCGTAATTTTTGGAAGCTTGGCAACCCCTTTCCATGAAAGTGTTTCTCGCCAGTCACTGCTTAGGGCTACATCAAGAGGAAACAAAACATAGAGATAGAACGTGAAACTACTTTACTGTGTCAAGTTTCAAGAAGCTAGCACAAACCGTGTTGGATTTAGAGTTCCAAATACATCTATCAATATAGGAGAAAACAGAGTGAAACCTAAAAATTCAAACTGTTACTGGAAATGAACGCTTCAACATAGAAGTACGACATTTGGGGAACCAAGTCGCCTTAGTGTACTGATCATTACCTGAAAGTATCATCCAGTTTGGGTGAAAAAATATTTGCTGAGATTTCTGGAGATTCATAATTTTTGGAAGCCTGGCAACCCCTTTCCATGAAAGTGTTTCTCGCCAGTCACTGCTTAGGGCTACATCAAGAGGAAACAAAACATAGAGACAGAACGTGAAACTACTTTACTGTGTCAAGTTTCAAGAAGCTAGCACAAACCGTGTTGGATTTAGAGTTCCAAATACATGTATCAATATAGGAGAAAACAGAGTGAAACCTAAAAATTCAAACTGTTACTGGAAATGAACGCTTCAACATAGAAGAACGGTATTTGGGGGACCAAGTCGACTTAGTGTACTGATCATTACCTGAAAGTATCATCCAGTTTGGGTGAAAAAATATTTGCTGAGATTTCTGGAGATTCGTAATTTTTGGAAGCTTGGCAACCCCTTTCCATGAAAGTGTTTCTCGCCAGTCACTGCTTAGGGCTACATCAAAAGGAAACAAAACATAGAGATAGAATGTGAAACTACTTTACTGTGTCAAGTTTCAAGAAGCTAGCACAAACCGTGTTGGATTTAGAGTTCCAAATACATGTATCAATATAGGAGAAAACAGAGTGAAACCTAAAAATTCAAACTGTTACTGGAAATGAACGCTTCAACATAGAAGAACGAAATTTGGGGAACCAAGTCGCCTTATTGTACTGATCATTACCTGAAAGTATCACGCAGCTGGGTGAAAAAATATTTGATGAGATTTCTGGAGATTCGTAATTTTTGGAATCCTGGCAACCGCTTTCCATGAAAGTGTTTCTCGCCAGTCACTGCTGAGGGCTACATCAAGAGGAAAGAAAACATAGAGATAGAACGTGAAACTACTTTACTGTGTCAAGTTTCAAGAAGCTAGCACAAACCGTGTTGGATTTAGAGTTCCAAATACATGTATCAATATAGGAGAAAACAGAGTGAAACCTAAAAATTCAAACTGTTACTGGAAATGAACGCTTCAACATAGAAGAACGACATTTGGGGAACCAAGTCGCCTTAGTGTACTGATCATTACCTGAAAGTATCATCCAGTTTGGGTGAAAAAACATTTGCTGAGATTTCTGGAGATTCGTAATTTTTGGAAGCTTGGCAACCCCTTTCCATAAAAGTGTTTCTCGCCAGTCACTGCTTAGGGCTACATCAAGAGGAAACAAAACATAGAGATAGAACGTGAAACTACTTTACTGTGTCAAGTTTCAAGAAGCTAGCACAAACCGTGTTGGAATTAGAGTTCCAAATACATGTATCATTATAGGAGAAAACAGAGTGAAACCTAAAAATTCAAACTGTTACTGGAAATGAATGCTTCAACATAGAAGAACGACATTTGGGGAACCAAGTCGCCTTAGTGTACTGATCATTACCTGAATGTATCATCCAGTTTGGGTGAAAAAATATTTGCTGAGATTTCTGGAGATTCGTAATTTTTGGAAGCCTGGCAACCTCTTTCCATGAAAGTGTTTCTCGCCAGTCACTGCTTAGGGCTACATCAAGAGGAAAGAAAACATAGAGACAGAACGTGAAAGTACTTTACTGTGTCAAGTTTCAAGAAGCTAGCACAAACCGTGTTGGATTTAGAGTTCCAAATACATGTATCAATATAGGAGAAAACAGAGTGAAACCTAAAAATTCAAACTGTTACTGGAAATGAACGCTTCAACATAGAAGAACGACATTTGGGGAACCAAGTCGCCTTAGTGTACTGATCATTACCTGAAAGTATCATCCAGTTTGGGTGAAAAAACTTTTGCTGAGATTTCTGGAGATTCGTAATTTTTGGAAGCTTGGCAACCCCTTTCCATGAAAGTGTTTCTCGCCAGTCACTGCTTAGGGCTACATCAAGAGGAAAGAAAACATAGAGACAGAACGTGAAACTACTTTACTGTGTCAAGTTTCAAGAAGCTAGCACAAACCGTGTTGGATTTAGAGTTCCAAATACATGTATCAATATAGGAGAAAACAGAGTGAAACCTAAAAATTCAAACTGTTACTGGAAATGAACGCTTCAACATAGAAGAACGACATTTGGGGAACCAAGTCGCCTTAGTGTACTGATCATTACCTGAAAGTATCATCCAGTTTGGGTGAAAAAATATTTGCTGAGATTTCTGGAGATTCGTAATTTTTGGAAGCTTGGCAACCCCTTTCCATGAAAGTGTTTCTCGCCAGTCACTGCTTAGGGCTACATCAAGAGGAAACAAAACATAGAGATAGAACGTGAAACTACTTTACTGTGTCAAGTTTCAAGAAGCTAGCACAAACCGTGTTGGATTTAGAGTTCCAAATATATGTATCAATATAGGAGAAAACAGAGTGAAACCTAAAAATTCAAACTGTTACTGGAAATGAACGCTTCAACATAGAAGAACGACATTTGGGGAACCAAGTCGCCTTAGTGTACTGATCATTACCTGAATGTATCATCCAGTTTGGGTGAAAAAATATTTGCTGAGATTTCTGAAGATTCGTAATTTTTGGAAGCCTGGCAACCCCTTTCCATGAAAGTGTTTCTCGCCAGTCACTGCTTAGGTCTACATCAAGAGGACACAAAACATAGAGACAGAACGTGAAACTACTTTACTGTGTCAAGTTTCAAGAAGCTAGCACAAACCGTGTTGGATTTAGAGTTCCAAATACATCTATCAATATAGGAGAAAACAGAGTGAAACCTAAAAATTCAAACTGTTACAGGAAATGAACGCTTCAAAATAGAAGAACGACATTTGGGGAACCAAGTCGCCTTAGTGAACTGATCATTACCTAAAAGTATCATCCAGTTTGGGTGAAAAAACATTTGCTGAGATTTCTGGAGATTCGTAATTTTTGGAAGCTTGGCAACCCCTTTCCATGAAAGTGTTTCTCGCCAGTCACTGCTTAGGGCTACATCAAGAGGAAACAAAACATAGAGACAGAACGTGAAACTACTTTACTGTGTCAAGTTTCAAGAAGCTAGCACAAACCGTGTTGGATTTAGATTTCCAAATAAATGTATCAATATAGGAGAAAACAGAGTGAAACCTAAAAATTCAAACTGTTACTGGAAATGAACGCTTCAACATAGAAGAACGACATTTGGGGAACCAAGTCGCCTTAGTGTACTGATCATTACCTGAAAGTATCATCCAGTTTGGGTGAAAAAACATTTGCTGAGATTTCTGGAGATTCGTAATTTTTGGAAGCTTGGCAACCTCTTTCCATGAAAGTGTTTCTCGCCAGTCACTGCTTAGGGCTACATCAAGAGGAAAGAAAACATAGAGACAGAACGTGAAACTACTTTACTGTGTCAAGTTTCAAGAAGCTAGCACAAACCGTGTTGGATTTAGAGTTCCAAATACATGTATCAATATAGGAGAAAACAGAGTGAAACCTAAAAATTCAAACTGTTACTGGAAATGAACGCTTCAACATAGAAGAACGACATTTGGGGAACCAAGTCGCCTTAGTGTACTGATCATTACCTGAAAATATCATCCAGTTTGGGTGAAAAAACATTTGCTGAGATTTCTGGAGATTCGTAATTTTTGGAAGCTTGGCAACCCCTTTCCATGAAAGTGTTTCTCGCCAGTCACTGCTTAGGGCTACATCAAGAGGAAAGAAAACATAGAGACAGAACGTGAAACTACTTTACTGTGTCAAGTTTCAAGAAGCTAGCACAAACCTTGTTGGATTTAGAGTTCCAAATACATGTATCAATATAGGAGAAAACAGAGTGAAACCTAAAAATTCAAACTGTTACTGGAAATGAACGCTTCAACATAGAAGAACGACATTTGGGGAACCAAGTCACCTTAGTGTACTGATCATTACCTGAAAGTATCATCCAGTTTGGGTGAAAAAATATTTGCTGAGATTTCTGGAGATTCGTAATTTTTGGAAGCTTGGCAACCCCTTTCCATGAAAGTGTTTCTCGCCAGTCACTGCTTAGTGCTACATCAAGAGGAAACAAAACATAGAGATATCTACCACGCGGCCTGCGCAGTGGTTTCATTAATGAGGTTCTGGCATTCAGTTAGTTAGAAGAGATCAAAATAAAACACACAGACAGTACCTTATTTTAATGCTAGGTCCGAGACGGCTCGGTCTCCCTGTTTCCCTGCCTCCAGCCGCTCAGCAGGGCAGCGAGGATTACTCTGGGCTATCAGGAGAGAGAGAGAGCGAACACGCCGGGGATCAGCCTTTTATTTGGGGGAAACAAGAGATTCAGGGGAGAATTCCATCCAATGAAGGTTGAGGGGGGGCTGTACTCCAAGGTCAGGGTCAGTGATTGGGTCTCCAGGGTCAGTGGTTACGCACACCCCCACACGGATGGGCTCTCTCATCAGGAAAGGGTCGGGATAACTCCGACACAGCCAGAGTGCCTCAGGCCCTTAACGGGAGTCACCCAATCACGTGTCAGAATGGCTCCCCACATATTCCCCGTTTTTATTCTTAACAATGAGGCGGCGGTTCACTCTCTGGAGTCCCCGGATTCTTGATTGGAGGACTCGCCATCCTATAGTTACAATACAAAAGAGAATTAACAGCAAAGAGAATAATCCAATAATGTACCAAGCGGAGTGTTTAAGAATATTTCCAGGGTTGAATCCATTTAACTCCTTCAATATTTGGTTAGCCAAAGAAGAAGGATCTGAAAAATCAGCTCTATTATTTTGAATGTCTTGGATATGGTGATGAAGTTTCAGAATATCCAAGCTATTATTACTATTTTGCCAAATACCTAATAAATGGGTTTTAACCTTCTCCCAATCCCAGAGAGAAGCATTGTACTTGGCAGCTGTAACACATACATACTTATAATTAGCATGGCATTTAAGCCTTTCCTTAAATTTTAAGGCTGAAAGTTCATTACCAATGTTAATAACAGTCGCCTCTAAGGCGTTTAATTTAGTCTCAATCCTTTCATCAATATTTACTTGATTACGCAGAGCCTTGGAAGTATTTTGAGCTAAATTATTAAGAAATTTTGCATGCTGAATATTCTGAGACAATGTCAGAGATGCAGAGACGGTTGAGGCAATAAATGAGACCAGTGCTAAGACACCAACAATTATGACTCCAATAGCACGTTTAGGTCTTGTTAGCTGGGCATGAATTTGCTGCAGGACTTGTAAACCAGCATCAGCATACCATGGCTCTGAAACATTAGCAGGTAATAAAACAAAAGAGGGCTGATGAAGTATCAGCACTCCTTTTCCTCCATTATACCTAGAAATACAATTGGTTAGGTTGCACTTATTACAAGTAACAAAATATCTATCATCTATCCATCTAACTTTTACATTTCCAATAATTAAAACATAAGGAGATTGGACACAGGCTCTTAGGCCATAGCAAGATCCCTCTTTACAGTTCTTGCCAACAAATTTTGGTAAAGGTTTATCTGTAAAATGTAAATATTCTGAGGCAGCAATTAAACGCCAAATATCTCTTTGAATGCCTCCTTCACTATAAGTCAAAATATTACTAACAAATCCTGCAGGTGTCATAGCAGAATTTCTTCGTAATTGTCTCTTATCAATTTTTGGAGACCAGTCTAAAATATACCCACTAGTTTTAGACACCTTATGTTGTACAGGAAAGGTATTTACACAATCCATCCATTTTGGAAAGGTGCCAATTTCAATTGTAGAACTATTTGGACAGTGGGGTACCGGTGGAGGTTTTGCAGAAATGACTGGCTTGTTATGGGAAAGTCCCATCTTAATTACTGATCTAGTATTAGGTTTTAAGTCTCCATAAATAGAATTATTTGTCAGTCTAGGTTTACCAATCGCTGTCTTTTCTTCAAATGATACTTTCAGACAGCCAGCATGTTTATCATGTGACCAACATAAAGGTAATTGGGCACTGTAGCCAGAATAATTAAATCTAGTCACATGACTGGGAGTAATATGAGTATCTGTAAATCCTCCCATCATGAATGAGTCATTAGTAAATACTGGAATAGATTCTCCAGTCCACACAGCTGGGTGTACCAGGGGTGGATCTGGGAAATATGTCCAATAAGTGTCTACTTGATTCCCTTTTACCTGACAGCCCAGTAGGGCAATTACTGTCGCTACCATCAAGACTGGTGTCCTGTTCTTTCCTAGGCGTCGAAGTATTTGGGAAGCCTGGGTTGTCAATTTCTTCACATCTTTCCACGAAATCAGCTTCTCGGCTGGTTCAATCTGGTCTTTCTTCATCTTTTTCCGATATCTCCTCCTTCTGGGTTGTGGCTCCTCCGTGTCTATCCTCAGTCGCTTGAGTCTGGGTTCTATCTCCTCCATGTCTGATAGCACGTTCAGGCACCCAGATAGGACGAAAAGCACCTTCTGGAAAAATACAAGCATGCCCTCGGCCCCATGATATTACCGGATCTGGGCCCTTCCACTGACCAGTCTGTAAATCTTTCCACAGAACTCTGCCTAAAGGGCCTGTCACCGAGGGAGACATTTGCCTCTCAGCAGCAGTGTGACCTTCTGTGTCACAGTTTAAAAAATTTAAAACAAATAAGGCATGATTAAGGCTATTTTGGGGAGTCATTATCTTATTCCCCCTTTTTAATTTTTGTAATTGAAGTTTAATAGATAAATGAGCTCGTTCTACAATGGCTTGACCTTGGGGGTTATAAGGAATTCCTGTTTTATGATTAATTTGAAACTCTTGGCAAAATTGTTGAAAAGCAGAGCTTACATAAGCTGGAGCATTATCTGTTTTAATCTGCATAGGACACCCTAAAACAGAAAAAGCTGCTAAGCAATGAGAAATTACATGTTGAGTATTTTCCTTAGTACGTGCTGTGGCAAAAATAAATCTAGAATAAGTGTCCACTATGACATGTACATAACATTGCTTACCAAATTGAGGAATATGAGTTACATCCATTTGCCATATTTGATTTGGTTTTAAACCACGGGGATTTACCCCTGATGGCAGAGATGGAGTGTAAATAACACACTTAGGGCATTGGCTTACAATCTGACGAGCCTGTTCTCTGGTAATACTAAATTTTTTACGTAAGCTAGAAGCATTTTGATGATGCAAGGAATGGGAAGCTAGGGCACAGTCATATGAAGACATCTGTTGACAAAAAGCTACTAATTTATCAATATTATCATTACCTGCAACCAAAGGTCCAGGGAGGCTAGAATGTGCTCGGATATGTCCAATAAAATATGGGTACTTCCTCATTAGCACTGTCTTTTGTAAATTATGAAATAATTCAAATAACTCCTGTGATGAAGTAAACCCAATAACTGAGGTTTCAATATTTTTGGTAACTCTGACTGCATATAAGCTGTCAGAATAGATATTAATAGGCTCATTTGAAAAATAATCTAAGGCCAAAATCAGGGCTTGAAGTTCTGCCCTTTGAGCTGAAGTATAAGAAGTTTGTATTACCTCTGTGTGAACACGGCTGAAGAAACCTGCCTTACCAGAGCTGGAACCATCTGTGAACACCGATAAAGCTCCCTCTATTGGATGGGAAAGTACAATCTTTGGAAAAATAAGTGATGTTAATGATGCAAATTGTACAATCTTATCACGAGGATAATGGCTATCTATCTGGCCAGGGAAATCTGCAAAAGCTATCTGCCATGAACTAGAAGTTTGAAAAAGCCAATTAGTCTGTTGAACAGAAAATGGAATAATTATGATATCAGGCTCAGATCCAATTAATTGTAAAATCCTAGTTCTACCCTTAATCACTAATTGAGCTGTAGAATCATGAAAAAGTGTTAATGTCTTTTGAGGGGAATGAGATAAGTAAATCCATTCAATAACTCCTAATTTTTGCCATATGGCTCCTGTTGGGGTATGTTCAGTTGGAAATATTAATAAATATATTATTTCTTTAGGATCTATTCTAGTAAGCTGTGCATTTTTAATTGCAATTTCCACTTTCCTTAAGGCTGCTTTGGCCTCCAAAGTTAGTTGACGTGGAGAGGTTGGAGAAGGATTTCCTTGTAATATCTGAAATAAAGGACTTAACTCAGAAGTAGTTAACTTTAAGGATGGTCTTAGCCAGTTAATATCTCCTAATAGTTTTTGAAAATCATTAAGGGTACGTAACTCCTTAACTCTTATCTGAAGATTTTGAGGACGGATTGTACTCCCTTGAATTATCTGACCTAGATATTGAAAAGGAGATACCTTTTGAATTTTTTGAGGAGCTACACTTAAACCCAATGTTGTAAGTGAGGTCTCTAACTGAGTAAAAATTTCTGAAAGTACTTCTGAATTAGCATGGGCCAATAATATATCATCCATAAAATGAATAATGTATGCATCAGGGAAGCTATTTCTAATGGGATCTATTGCCTGATCAACATATTTTTGACACAGGGTAGGGCTATTACGCATTCCCTGAGGAAGGACTTTCCAGCAGTATCTTTTAACAGGTTCCTTAAAATTAACTGCTGGGACAGTGAAAGCAAATTTTTCACAATCTTCAGGATGTAACCTTATAGAGAAAAAACAGTCTTTTAAATCTATTACCATCAAGCTGTAATCTAAAGGAATGGCTGTGGGGGAGGGAAGTCCTGGCTGTAATGATCCCATAGGCCGAATTGCCTGGTTTATTGCCCTTAAATCCTGTAATAATCTCCAATTTCCTGACTTTTTCTTAATAACAAAAATAGGTGTATTCCAAGGGCTAAGTGTTGGTTCAATATGACCAGCTTGAAGTTGTTCCTCAACTAATCTATGAATTATTTTAAGCTTTTCCCCTGAGATGGGCCACTGAGAAATCCAAATAGGCTCTTCTGTGAGCCATGTAATTTTTTCAGCTGTTTTAAGGATCGGGGAAGTACTCAGTGCCCCTAATAAAAATTTTGTCCTGAAGTATTTACTAATCCTTGCCGTGTAGACTGGTTTGTAAACAGATATTCTTCCTGAAAGTTTTCCCTATCATCTCCAGGAAAATACCTCTGATTAATTTCTTCAACTGACCTTATAGAATTTGGGGTGACTAGTAGCAGTCCCATTTTGGCTAGTATATCTCTTCCCCATAGATTAGCTGGTAAAGACTCTAACACATAAGGCTTAAATATTCCACTGTTCCCATCAGAATCTTCCCAACGGAGATAGTTGGCACTTTGAGCAGGCTGTGAAATTTTTCCTATTCCTTCTAGATTAGCTGAGGCTGTATGTAGAGGCCATGTCCTGGGCCAAAATCGGCTGGACAATATTGAACTATCAGCCCCTGTGTCAATTATTCCTAGGAAATTTTTATTATTAATTCTAAGTTTTAATAAAGGGCGTTCTTGTCGCACTAACTGGGACCAATATACTCTGTCCGGCGGTTTAGAAACTGAATCTGCCGGCAGGTGCCTTTCTGAGACACAAGGCAATAATATTAATTGAGCAAAAATATCCTTTGGGGTGAGTCTTAGGGCATAATTGGATCTTACAGTAACATATAATTGCCCTCTAAATTCTGAATCTACCACACCAGGTATTACTTCAATAGCTCCCTTTAAATTATTACGCCCCAAAATTAAACCTACAGTATTTTCAGGAAGCGGCCCGAAAATCCCAGTAGGGATTTGTGTTGGTCCCGTTTCAGGATCTAATTCAACTGTCTCTGAAGGTCCTAAGAAAACTGTCTGTGATTTATGTCTCTGCTCTGGTAAAAATCGCGGACTGTCCTGGTCGGCGCCGCTAGTGACGTCACACTGTGCGACGTCTCCCCATATTGTTTCTGGGCCCGGGGAGGGGCCGAACGGAAGTTTTTTGTCCCCTCGCTAGGAGGAAATACTTGTGGCGAGAAGGCGGGCTCATCCGCGCCACCCGAATCAACCACGTGGCGCCGAGTCCTGCAATATCTATTATCGCCAGTAGATGGAGCCCTAAACCTAAATTTGCGTTGGCGACATTCGTAGGCGAAATGACCGGGTTTTCCGCAAACGTAACACTTGCTGCGGGACTTCTGAACTGAATTTTGTGGCCCCAAAGTTTCCTTTAATATTGTTGCTAAGGCTACCGTTTGTAACTGAGTGGAATCTAAGTCAGAACACAAGCGAATATACTCAGAAATTGTTCCTTTCTTACGATGGGGGCGGAGAACATCTTGGCAAATTTTGTTTGCGTTCTCAAAAGCCAATTGTCTAACAATAAATTCGCTAGCTCCTGGGTCTCCGATGGACCTATTTGCAGCCTGATATAGTCGGGCTACGAAATCTGAATAAGTCTCATTGGCACCTTGTCTGATTTTGGTAAGAACTAAATTGGACTGGTCCTTGGGGACAATTTGCCTCCAGGCACGTTTTGCACAATCAGTTATTTGATTGTACACTACAAAATCATAATTTAACTGTCTTTCTAAATCAGCAAAATCTTCAGTCCCTAAAAACATCGTTACTGGCGTTTCTATGCCCTGTCTTCTGTTTCTTTCTGCCTGTTCATTACAAAAATCAGTCCAGTAAGTTTTCCAAAGTAAGTAATTTCCCCCGCTCAAACAAGATCTGGCTAAAAAAACCCAGTCACTAGGAGGAAGGGGTTGTGAGCAGATATTTTCTATCAGACTCTGAACAAAAGGCGAATTTGGGCCGTACGTTTCACATGCATTTTTTAATTCCTTGATAGTTTTAAATGGAATTACAGCATGAATTCTAACTCTCTGATTTTGCTCATCAGTTTGCTCAAAAACTGGAAAGAGGTGAAAACCAGTAGTATCCTCCCCCATTTCTTGAGCCTTCTTAATACCTTGCTGAACTGGGGTAAGAAAAGTCATCTTTAATTCAGCACACCTGTTAAATTTGGTTCTTCTAGCAGGTATCGGCTGAATTTTTAGGGCTTGGGCAGGTGGTGCTAAATGCAATCTATTAAAATTTCTCTCTAAGTCCTGAGTTTCTATGTCTAATTCTTCTTCCTCAGACTGCGAGCTGCTATCAGACTCTGTACTATCGCCATTTGGAATTTGGGTTTCTAACTCACGTGGCTGAGAAGAAACCTGAGCCCTGCTAGGAGTTTCCTTTGTATTTTCCTCTCCAGGAAGATTGGTTACCACTTCTGGAGGGCTCTCCAAGATTAGAGATGCTTCTTCTTTATCATGCTGTTCTGTATAATCTGTCTGCGGGCTAGCTTGCACATTTCTAACCTTTGTTTTAGCTCCTAGCGCTTTTGTTTTAAAACGGCTCAAAGGAAAGGAAATTAATTTAGCCTCAGGCTGATTTTCCATTTGAATAGACTTAATGGCTCTTTGAATACCTCTCAGAAGCTCTTCTGGTGGCCACGGACTCTGGTCCATGTATTCAAAGAGACAAATTTCTAGGGCCGTCCAAGTTTTCTGTATATTCTCTATGCCTCCAGGTATTTCAGTAGAAAGACAAACTCTCTGTAACTTTCTTCCTAATTTCTCCCAAGTAAGTAAATTTGGAGACTCTTGGTCACAAAACCAAGGACAATATTCACCTACAATCTTTAAGAATTGCAATAACTGAGTTTTCTTTATCTGTTTTCCTTTCTGATTAATTATACTGTCTAAAATAGTTAGATACATTTCCTTATCCGAAGAAGTAGAATTTCCCATTTTAAGTAAATTAACGTCTCTTTCCTTCAATATTTCCTGGTACTTTTGTGACTCAATTGTCACTTCTTCCTTTCTCTTATTTCTTATTTTCTTTATTCTCTTTATTACTTTTGTGACCCAAATGTCACTTCTTCCTTTCTCTTATTTCTTTATCTTCCTTATTTCCTCTATTTTCTCTTTATTTCTTTATTTCTATTTCCTTAATCTTTTTAGCGCGCGCTCCCACTCAATCTAACTAATTCAGAATGCCCCACGTTGGGCGCCAATTCTACCACGCGGCCTGCGCAGTGGTTTCATTAATGAGGTTCTGGCATTCAGTTAGTTAGAAGAGATCAAAATAAAACACACAGACAGTACCTTATTTTAATGCTAGGTCCGAGACGGCTCGGTCTCCCTGTTTCCCTGCCTCCAGCCGCTCAGCAGGGCAGCGAGGATTACTCTGGGCTAGCAGGAGAGAGAGAGAGCGAACACGCCGGGGATCAGCCTTTTATTTGGGGGAAACAAGAGATTCAGGGGAGAATTCCATCCAATGAAGGTTGAGGGGGGGCTGTACTCCAAGGTCAGGGTCAGTGATTGGGTCTCCAGGGTCAGTGGTTACGCACACCCCCACACGGATGGGCTCTCTCATCAGGAAAGGGTCGGGATAACTCCGACACAGCCAGAGTGCCTCAGGCCCTTAACGGGAGTCACCCAATCACGTGTCAGAATGGCTCCCCACAGAGATAGAACGTGAAACTACTTTACTGTGTCATGTTTCAAGAAGCTAGCACAAACCGTGTTGGATTTAGAGTTCCAAATACATGTATCAATATAGGAGAAAACAGAGTGAAACCTAAAAATTCAAACTGTTACTGGAAATGAACGCTTCAACATAGAAGAACGACATTTGGGGAACCAAGTCGCCTTAGTGTACTGATCATTACCTGAAAGTATCATCCAGTTTGGGTGAAAAAACATTTGCTGAGATTTCTGGAGATTCGTAATTTTTGGAAGCTTGGCAACCACTTTCCATGAAAGTGTTTCTCGCCAGTCACTGCTTAGGGCTACATCAAGAGGAAACAAAACATAGAGACAGAACGTGAAACTACTTTACTGTGTCAAGTTTCAAGAAGCTAGCACAAACCGTGTTGGATTTAGAGTTCCAAATACATGTATCAATATAGGAGAAAACAGAGTGAAACCTAAAAATTCAAACTGTTACTGGAAATGAACGCTTCAACATAGAAGAACGACATTTGGGGAACCAAGTCGCCTTAGTGTACTGATCATTACCTGACTGTATCATCCAGTTTGGGTGAAAAATTATTTGCTGAGATTTCTGAAGATTCGTAATTTTTGGAAGCCTGGCAACCCCTTTCCATGAAAGTGTTTCTCGCCAGTCACTGCTTAGGTCTACATCAAGAGGACACAAAACATAGAGACAGAACGTGAAACTACTTTACTGTGTCAAGTTTCAAGAAGCTAGCACAAACCGTGTTGGATTTAGAGTTCCAAATATATGTATCAATATAGGAGAAAACAGAGTGAAACCTAAAAATTCAAACTGTTACAGGAAATGAACGCTTCAACATAGAAGAACGAAATTTGGGGAACCAAGTCGCCTTAGTGTACTGATCATTACCTGAAAGTATCATCCAGTTTGGGTGAAAAAACATTTGCTGAGATTTCTGGAGATTCGTAATTTTTGGAAGATTGGCAACCCCTTTCCATGAAAGTGTTTCTCGCCAGTCACTGCTTAGGGCTACATCAAGAGGAAACAAAACATAGAGACAGAACGTGAAACTACTTTACTGTGTCAAGTTTCAAGAAGCTAGCACAAACCGTGTTGGATTTAGATTTCCAAATACATGTATCAATATAGGAGAAAACAGAGTGAAACCTAAAAATTCAAACTGTTACTGGAAATGAACGCTTCAACATAGAAGAACGACATTTGGGGAACCAAGTCGCCTTAGTGTACTGATCATTACCTGATAGTATCATCCAGTTTGGGTGAAAAAACATTTGCTGAGATTATTGGAGATTCGTAATTTGTGGAAGCTTGGCAACCTCTTTCCATGAAAGTGTTTCTCGCCAGTCACTGCTTAGGGCTACATCAAGAGGAAAGAAAACATAGAGACAGAACGTGAAACTACTTTACTGTGTCAAGTTTCAAGAAGCTAGCACAAACCGTGTTGGATTTAGAGTTCCAAATACATGTATCAATATAGGAGAAAACAGAGTGAAACCTAAAAATTCAAACTGTTACTGGAAATGAACGCTTCAACATAGAAGAACGAAATTCGGGGAACCAAGTCGCCTTAGTGTACTGATCATTACCTGAAAGTATCATCCAGTTTGGGTGAAAAAACATTTGCTGAGATTTCTGGAGATTCGTAATTTTTGGAAGCTTGGCAACCACTTTCCATGAAAGTGTTTCTCGCCAGTCACTGCTTAGGGCCACATCAAGAGGAAAGAAAACATAGAGACAGAACGTGAAACTACTTTACTGTGTCAAGTTTCAAGAAGCTAGCACAAACCGTGTTGGATTTAGAGTTCCAAATACATGTATCAATATAGGAGAAAACAGAGTGAAACCTAAAAATTCAAACTGTTACTGGAAATGAACGCTTCAACATAGAAGAACGAAATTTGGGGAACCAAGTCGCCTTAGTGTACTGATCATTAACTGAAAGTATCACGCAGCTGGGTGAAAAAAATATTTGCTGAGATTTCTGGAGATTCGTAATTTTTGGAAGCTTGGCAAACCCTTTCCCTGAAAGTGTTTCTCGCCAGTCACTGCTTAGGGCTACATCAAGAGGAAAAAAAACATAGAGACAGAACGTGAAACTACTTTACTGTGTCAAGTTTCAAGAAGCTAGCACAAACCGTGTTGGATTTAGATTTCCAAATACATGTATCAATATAGGAGAAAACAGAGTGAAACCTAAAAATTCAAACTGTTACTGGAAATGAACGCTTCAACATAGAAGAACGACATTTGGGGAACCAAGTCGCCTTAGTGTAGTGATCATTACCTGAATGTATCATCCAGTTTGGGTGAAAAAATATTTGCTGAGATTTCTGGAGATTCGTAATTTTTGGAAGCCTGGCAACCCCTTTCCATAAAAGTGTTTCTCGCCAGTCACTGCTTAGGTCTACATCAAGAGGAAACAAAACATAGAGACAGAACGTGAAACTACTGTACTGTGTCAAGTTTCAAGAAGCTAGCACAAACCGTGTTGGATTTAGAGTTCCAAATACATGTATCAATATAGGAGAAAACAGAGTGAAACCTAAAAATTCAAACTGTTACTGGAAATGAACGCTTCAACATAGAAGAACGACATTTGGGGAACCAAGTCGCCTTAGTGTACTGATCATTACCTGATAGTATCATCCAGTTTGGGTGAAAAAACATTTGCTGAGATTATTGGAGATTCGTAATTTGTGGAAGCTTGGCAACCTCTTTCCATGAAAGTGTTTCTCGCCAGTCACTGCTTAGGGCTACATCAAGAGGAAAGAAAACATAGAGACAGAACGTGAAACTACTTTACTGTGTCAAGTTTCAAGAAGCTAGCACAAACCGTGTTGGATTTAGAGTTCCAAATACATGTATCAATATAGGAGAAAACAGAGTGAAACCTAAAAATTCAAACTGTTACTGGAAATGAACGCTTCAACATAGAAGAACGAAATTCGGGGAACCAAGTCGCCTTAGTGTACTGATCATTACCTGAAAGTATCATCCAGTTTGGGTGAAAAAACATTTGCTGAGATTTCTGGAGATTCGTAATTTTTGGAAGCTTGGCAACCACTTTCCATGAAAGTGTTTCTCGCCAGTCACTGCTTAGGGCTACATCAAGAGGAAAGAAAACATAGAGACAGAACGTGAAACTACTTTACTGTGTCAAGTTTCAAGAAGCTAGCACAAACCGTGTTGGATTTAGAGTTCCAAATACATGTATCAATATAGGAGAAAACAGAGTGAAACCTAAAAATTCAAACTGTTACTGGAAATGAACGCTTCAAGATAGAAGAACGACATTTGGGGAACCAAGTCGCCTTAGTGTACTGATCATTACCTGAAAGTATCATCCAGTTTGGGTGAAAAAATATTTGCTGAGATTTCTGGAGATTCGTAATTTTTGGAAGCTTGGCAACCCCATTCCATGAAAGTGTTTCTCGCCAGTCACTGCTTAGGGCTACATCAAGAGGAAACAAAACATAGAGATAGAACGTGAAACTACTTTACTGTGTCAAGTTTCAAGAAGCTAGCACAAACCGTGTTGGATTTAGAGTTCCAAATACATGTATCAATATAGGAGAAAACAGAGTGAAACCTAAAAATTCAAACTGTTACTGGAAATGAACGCTTCAACATAGAAGAACGACATTTGGGGAACCAAGTCGCCTTAGTGTACTGATCATTACCTGAAAGTATCATCCAGTTTGGGTGAAAAAACATTTGCTGAGATTTCTGGAGATTCGTAATTTTTGGAAGATTGGCAACCCCTTTCCATGAAAGTGTTTCTCGCCAGTCACTGCTTAGGGCTACATCAAGAGGAAACAAAACATAGAGACAGAACGTGAAACTACTTTACTGTGTCAAGTTTCAAGAAGCTAGCACAAACCGTGTTGGATTTAGATTTCCAAATACATGTATCAATATAGGAGAAAACAGAGTGAAACCTAAAAATTCAAACTGTTACTGGAAATGAACGCTTCAACATAGAAGAACGACATTTGGGGAACCAAGTCGCCTTAGTGTACTGATCATTACCTGATAGTATCATCCAGTTTGGGTGAAAAAACATTTGCTGAGATTATTGGAGATTCGTAATTTGTGGAAGCTTGGCAACCTCTTTCCATGAAAGTGTTTCTCGCCAGTCACTGCTTAGGGCTACATCAAGAGGAAAGAAAACATAGAGACAGAACGTGAAACTACTTTACTGTGTCAAGTTTCAAGAAGCTAGCACAAACCGTGTTGGATTTAGAGTTCCAAATACATGTATCAATATAGGAGAAAACAGAGTGAAACCTAAAAATTCAAACTGTTACTGGAAATGAACGCTTCAACATAGAAGAACGAAATTCGGGGAACCAAGTCGCCTTAGTGTACTGATCATTACCTGAAAGTATCATCCAGTTTGGGTGAAAAAACATTTGCTGAGATTTCTGGAGATTCGTAATTTTTGGAAGCTTGGCAACCACTTTCCATGAAAGTGTTTCTCGCCAGTCACTGCTTAGGGCCACATCAAGAGGAAAGAAAACATAGAGACAGAACGTGAAACTACTTTACTGTGTCAAGTTTCAAGAAGCTAGCACAAACCGTGTTGGATTTAGAGTTCCAAATACATGTATCAATATAGGAGAAAACAGAGTGAAACCTAAAAATTCAAACTGTTACTGGAAATGAACGCTTCAACATAGAAGAACGAAATTTGGGGAACCAAGTCGCCTTAGTGTACTGATCATTAACTGAAAGTATCACGCAGCTGGGTGAAAAAAATATTTGCTGAGATTTCTGGAGATTCGTAATTTTTGGAAGCTTGGCAAACCCTTTCCCTGAAAGTGTTTCTCGCCAGTCACTGCTTAGGGCTACATCAAGAGGAAAAAAAACATAGAGACAGAACGTGAAACTACTTTACTGTGTCAAGTTTCAAGAAGCTAGCACAAACCGTGTTGGATTTAGATTTCCAAATACATGTATCAATATAGGAGAAAACAGAGTGAAACCTAAAAATTCAAACTGTTACTGGAAATGAACGCTTCAACATAGAAGAACGACATTTGGGGAACCAAGTCGCCTTAGTGTAGTGATCATTACCTGAATGTATCATCCAGTTTGGGTGAAAAAATATTTGCTGAGATTTCTGGAGATTCGTAATTTTTGGAAGCCTGGCAACCCCTTTCCATAAAAGTGTTTCTCGCCAGTCACTGCTTAGGTCTACATCAAGAGGAAACAAAACATAGAGACAGAACGTGAAACTACTGTACTGTGTCAAGTTTCAAGAAGCTAGCACAAACCGTGTTGGATTTAGAGTTCCAAATACATGTATCAATATAGGAGAAAACAGAGTGAAACCTAAAAATTCAAACTGTTACTGGAAATGAACGCTTCAACATAGAAGAACGACATTTGGGGAACCAAGTCGCCTTAGTGTACTGATCATTACCTGATAGTATCATCCAGTTTGGGTGAAAAAACATTTGCTGAGATTATTGGAGATTCGTAATTTGTGGAAGCTTGGCAACCTCTTTCCATGAAAGTGTTTCTCGCCAGTCACTGCTTAGGGCTACATCAAGAGGAAAGAAAACATAGAGACAGAACGTGAAACTACTTTACTGTGTCAAGTTTCAAGAAGCTAGCACAAACCGTGTTGGATTTAGAGTTCCAAATACATGTATCAATATAGGAGAAAACAGAGTGAAACCTAAAAATTCAAACTGTTACTGGAAATGAACGCTTCAACATAGAAGAACGAAATTCGGGGAACCAAGTCGCCTTAGTGTACTGATCATTACCTGAAAGTATCATCCAGTTTGGGTGAAAAAACATTTGCTGAGATTTCTGGAGATTCGTAATTTTTGGAAGCTTGGCAACCACTTTCCATGAAAGTGTTTCTCGCCAGTCACTGCTTAGGGCTACATCAAGAGGAAAGAAAACATAGAGACAGAACGTGAAACTACTTTACTGTGTCAAGTTTCAAGAAGCTAGCACAAACCGTGTTGGATTTAGAGTTCCAAATACATGTATCAATATAGGAGAAAACAGAGTGAAACCTAAAAATTCAAACTGTTACTGGAAATGAACGCTTCAAGATAGAAGAACGACATTTGGGGAACCAAGTCGCCTTAGTGTACTGATCATTACCTGAAAGTATCATCCAGTTTGGGTGAAAAAATATTTGCTGAGATTTCTGGAGATTCGTAATTTTTGGAAGCTTGGCAACCCCATTCCATGAAAGTGTTTCTCGCCAGTCACTGCTTAGGGCTACATCAAGAGGAAACAAAACATAGAGATAGAACGTGAAACTACTTTACTGTGTCAAGTTTCAAGAAGCTAGCACAAACCGTGTTGGATTTAGAGTTCCAAATACATGTATCAATATAGGAGAAAACAGAGTGAAACCTAAAAATTCAAACTGTTACTGGAAATGAACGCTTCAACATAGAAGAACGACATTTGGGGAACCAAGTCGCCTTAGTGTACTGATCATTACCTGAATGTATCATCCAGTTTGGGTGAAAAAATATTTGCTGAGATTTCTGGAGATTCGTAATTTTTGGAAGCCTGGCAACCCCTTTCCATGAAAGTGTTTCTCGCCAGTCACTGCTTAGGTCTACATCAAGAGGAAACAAAACATAGAGACAGAACGTGAAACTACTGTACTGTGTCAAGTTTCAAGAAGCTAGCACAAACCGTGTTGGATTTAGAGTTCCAAATACATGTATCAATATAGGAGAAAACAGAGTGAAACCTAAAAATTCAAACTTTTACTGGAAATGAACGCTTCAACATAGAAGAACGAAATTTGGGGAACCATGTCGCCTTAGTGTACTGATCATTACCTGAAAGTATCACGCAGCTGGGTGAAAAAACATTTGATGAGATTTCTGGAGATTCGTAATTTTTGGAAGCTTGGCAACCCCTTTCCATGAAAGTGTTTCTCGCCAGTCACTGCTTAGGGCTACATCAAGAGGAAACAAAACATAGAGATAGAACGTGAAACTACTTTACTGTGTCAAGTTTCAAGAAGCTAGCACAAACCGTGTTGGATTTAGAGTTCCAAATACATGTATCAATATAGGAGAAAACAGAGTGAAACCTAAAAATTCAAACTGTTACTGGAAATGAACGCTTCAACATAGAAGAACGACATTTGGGGAACCAAGTCGCCTTAGTGTACTGATCATTACCTGAAAGTTTCATCCAGTTTGGGTTAAAAAACATTTGCTGAGATTTCTGGAGATTCGTAATTTTTGGAAGCTTGGCAACCCCTTTCCATGAAAGTGTTTCTCGCCAGTCACTGCTTAGGGCTACATCAAGAGGAAACAAAACATAGAGACAGAACGTGAAACTACTTTACTGTGTCAAGTTTCAAGAAGCTAGCACAAATTGTGTTGGATTTAGAGTTCCAAATACATGTATCAATATAGGAGAAAACAGAGTGAAACCTAAAAATTCAAACTGTTACTGGAAATGAACGCTTCAACATAGAAGAACGACATTTGGGGAACCAAGTCGCCTTAGTGTACTGATCATTACCTGAAAGTATCATCCAGTTTGGGTGAAAAAATATTTGCTGAGATTTCTGGAGATTCGTAATTTTTGGAAGCTTGGCAACCCCTTTCCATGAAAGTGTTTCTCGCCAGTCACTGCTTAGGGCTACATCAAGAGGAAACAAAACATAGAGATAGAACATGAAACTACTTTACTGTGTCAAGTTTCAAGAAGCTAGCACAAACCGTGTTGGATTTAGAGTTCCAAATACATGTATCAATATACGAGAAAACAGAGTGAAACCTAAAAATTCAAACTGTTACTGGAAATGAACGCTTCAACATAGAAGAACGACATTTGGGGAACCAAGTCGCCTTAGTGTACTGATCATTACCTGAAAGTTTCATCCAGTTTGGGTTAAAAAACATTTGCTGAGATTTCTGGAGATTCGTAATTTTTGGAAGCTTGGCAACCCCTTTCCATGAAAGTGTTTCTCGCCAGTCACTGCTTAGGGCTACATCAAGAGGAAACAAAACATAGAGACAGAACGTGAAACTACTTTACTGTGTCAAGTTTCAAGAAGCTAGCACAAACCGTGTTGGATTTAGAGTTCCAAATACACGTATCAATATAGGAGAAAACAGAGTGAAACCTAAAAATTCAAACTGTTACTGGAAATGAACGCTTCAACATAGAAGAACGAAATTTGGGGAACCAAGTCGCCTTAGTGTACTGATCATTACCTGAAAGTATCACGCAGCTGGGTGAAAAAACATTTGATGAGATTTCTGGAGATTCGTAATTTTTGGAAGCTTGGCAACCCCTTTCCATGAAAGTGTTTCTCGCCAGTCACTGCTTAGGGCTACATCAAGAGGAAACAAAACATAGAGATAGAACGTGAAACTACTTTACTGTGTCAAGTTTCAAGAAGCTAGCACAAACCGTGTTGGATTTAGAGTTCCAAATACATGTATCAATATAGGAGAAAACAGAGTGAAACCTAAAAATTCAAACTGTTACTGGAAATGAACGCTTCAACATAGAAGAACGACATTTGGGGAACCAAGTCGCCTTAGTGTACTGATCATTACCTGAAAGTTTCATCCAGTTTGGGTTAAAAAACATTTGCTGAGATTTCTGGAGATTCGTAATTTTTGGAAGCTTGGCAACCCCTTTCCATGAAAGTGTTTCTCGCCAGTCACTGCTTAGGGCTACATCAAGAGGAAACAAAACATAGAGACAGAACGTGAAACTACTTTACTGTGTCAAGTTTCAAGAAGCTAGCACAAACTGTGTTGGATTTAGAGTTCCAAATACATGTATCAATATAGGAGAAAACAGAGTGAAACCTAAAAATTCAAACTGTTACTGGAAATGAACGCTTCAACATAGAAGAACGACATTTGGGGAACCAAGTCGCCTTAGTGTACTGATCATTACCTGAAAGTATCATCCAGTTTGGGTGAAAAAATATTTGCTGAGATTTCTGGAGATTCGTAATTTTTGGAAGCTTGGCAACCCCTTTCCATGAAAGTGTTTCTCGCCAGTCACTGCTTAGGGCTACTTCAAGAGGAAACAAAACATAGAGATAGAACATGAAACTACTTTACTGTGTCAAGTTTCAAGAAGCTAGCACAAACCGTGTTGGATTTAGAGTTCCAAATACATGTATCAATATAGGAGAAAACAGAGTGAAACCTAAAAATTCAAACTGTTACTGGAAATGAACGCTTCAACATAGAAGAACGACATTTGGGGAACCAAGTCGCCTTAGTGTACTGATCATTACCTGAAAGTATCATCCAGTTTGGGTGAAAAAACATTTGCTGAGATTTCTGGAGATTCGTAATTTTTGGAAGCTTGGCAACCCCTTTCCATGAAAGTGTTTCTCGCCAGTCACTGCTTAGGGCTACATCAAGAGGAAACAAAACATAGAGACAGAACGTGAAACTACTTTACTGTGTCAAGTTTCAAGAAGCTAGCACAAACCGTGTTGGATTTAGAGTTCCAAATACATGTATCAATATAGGAGAAAACAGAGTGAAACCTAAAAATTCAAACTGTTACTGGAAATGAACGCTTCAACATAGAAGAACGACATTTGGGGAACCAAGTCACCTTAGTGTACT
The DNA here is from genome assembly GCF_964194105.1 of Spermophilus citellus. NCBI lineage: Eukaryota > Metazoa > Chordata > Mammalia > Rodentia > Sciuridae > Spermophilus > Spermophilus citellus. The sequence goes on from NW_027673048.1 coordinate 29,571, forward strand.
GATCATTACCTGAAAGTATCATCCAGTTTGGGTGAAAAAACCTTTGCTGAGATTTCTGGAGATTCGTAATTTTTGGAAGCTTGGCAACCCCTTTCCTTGAAAGTGTTTCTCGCCAGTCACTGCTTAGGGCTACATCAAGAGGAAACAAAACATAGAGACAGAACGTGAAACTACTTTACTGTGTCAAGTTTCAAGAAGCTAGCACAAACCGTGTTGGATTTAGAGTTCCAAATACATGTATCAATATAGGAGAAAACAGAGTGAAACCTAAAAATTCAAACTGTTACTGGAAATGAACGCTTCAAGATAGAAGAACGACATTTGGGGAACCAAGTCGCCTTAGTGTACTCATCATTACCTGAAAGTATCATCCAGTTTGGGTGAAAAAATATTTGCTGAGATTTCTGGAGATTCGTAATTTTTGGAAGCTTGGCAACCCCTTTCCATGAAAGTGTTTCTCGCCAGTCACTGCTTAGGGCTACATCAAGAGGAAACAAAACATAGAGATAGAACGTGAAACTACTTTACTGTGTCAAGTTTCAAGAAGCTAGCACAAACCGTGTTGGATTTAGAGTTCCAAATACATGTATCAATATAGGAGAAAACAGAGTGAAACCTAAAAATTCAAACTGTTACTGGAAATGAACGCTTCAACATAGAAGAACGACATTTGGGGAACCAAGTCGCCTTAGTGTACTGATCATTACCTGAATGTATCATCCAGTTTGGGTGAAAAAATATTTGCTGAGATTTCTGGAGATTCGTAATTTTTGGAAGCCTGGCAACCCCTTTCCATGAAAGTGTTTCTCGCCAGTCACTGCTTAGGTCTACATCAAGAGGAAACAAAACATAGAGACAGAACGTGAAACTACTTTACTGTGTCAAGTTTCAAGAAGCTAGCACAAACCGTGTTGGATTTAGAGTTCCAAATACATGTATCAATATAGGAGAAAACAGAGTGAAACCTAAAAATTCAAACTGTTACTGGAAATGAACGCTTCAACATAGAAGAACGAAATTTGGGGAACCAAGTCGCCTTAGTGTACTGATCATTACCTGAAAGTATCACGCAGCTGGGTGAAAAAACATTTGATGAGATTTCTGGAGATTCGTAATTTTTGGAAGCTTGGCAACCCCTTTCCATGAAAGTGTTTCTCGCCAGTCACTGCTTAGGGCTACATCAAGAGGAAACAAAACATAGAGATAGAACCTGAAACTACTTTACTGTGTCAAGTTTCAAGAAGCTAGCACAAACCGTGTTGGATTTAGAGTTCCAAATACATGTATCAATATAGGAGAAAACAGAGTGAAACCTAAAAATTCAAACTGTTACTGGAAATGAACGCTTCAACATAGAAGAACGACATTTGGGGAACCAAGTCGCCTTAGTGTACTGATCATTACCTGAAAGTTTCATCCAGTTTGGGTTAAAAAACATTTGCTGAGATTTCTGGAGATTCGTAATTTTTGGAAGCTTGGCAACCCCTTTCCATGAAAGTGTTTCTCGCCAGTCACTGCTTAGGGCTACATCAAGAGGAAACAAAACATAGAGACAGAACGTGAAACTACTTTACTGTGTCAAGTTTCAAGAAGCTAGCACAAACTGTGTTGGATTTAGAGTTCCAAATACATGTATCAATATAGGAGAAAACAGAGTGAAAACTAAAAATTCAAACTGTTACTGGAAATGAACGCTTCAACATAGAAGAACGACATTGGGGAACCAAGTCGCCTTAGTGTACTGATCATTACCTGAAAGTATCATCCAGTTTGGGTGAAAAAATATTTGCTGAGATTTCTGGAGATTCGTAATTTTTGGAAGCTTGGCAACCACTTTCCATGAAAGTGTTTCTCGCCAGTCACTGCTTAGGGCTACTTCAAGAGGAAACAAAACATAGAGATAGAACATGAAACTACTTTACTGTGTCAAGTTTCAAGAAGCTAGCACAAACCGTGTTGGATTTAGAGTTCCAAATACATGTATCAATATAGGAGAAAACAGAGTGAAACCTAAAAATTCAAACTGTTACTGGAAATGAACGCTTCAACATAGAAGAACGACATTTGGGGAACCAAGTCGCCTTAGTGTACTGATCATTACCTGAAAGTTTCATCCAGTTTGGGTTAAAAAACATTTGCTGAGATTTCTGGAGATTCGTAATTTTTGGAAGCTTGGCAACCCCTTTCCATGAAAGTGTTTCTCGCCAGTCACTGCTTAGGGCTACATCAAGAGGAAACAAAACATAGAGACAGAACGTGAAACTACTTTACTGTGTCAAGTTTCAAGAAGCTAGCACAAACCGTGTTGGATTTAGAGTTCCAAATACACGTATCAATATAGGAGAAAACAGAGTGAAACCTAAAAATTCAAACTGTTACTGGAAATGAACGCTTCAACATAGAAGAACGACATTTGGGGAACCAAGTCGCCTTAGTGTACTGATCATTACCTGAAAGTATCATCCAGTTTGGGTGAAAAAACATTTGCTGAGATTTCTGGAGATTCGTAATTTTTGGAAGCTTGGCAACCCCTTTCCATGAAAGTGTTTCTCGCCAGTCACTGCTTAGGGCTACATCAAGAGGAAACAAAACGTAGAGACAGAACGTGAAACTACTTTACTGTGTCAAGTTTCAAGAAGCTAGCACAAACCGTGTTGGATTTAGAGTTCCAAATACACGTATCAATATAGGAGAAAACAGAGTGAAACCTAAAAATTCAAACTGTTACTGGAAATGAACGCTTCAACATAGAAGAACGACATTTGGGGGACCAAGTCGCCTTAGTGTACTGATCATTACCTGAAAGTATCATCCAGTTTGGGTGAAAAAACATTTGCTGAGATTTCTGGAGATTCGTAATTTTTGGAAGCTTGGCAACCCCTTTCCATGAAAGTGTTTCTCGCCAGTCACTGCTTAGGGCTACATCAAGAGGAAACAAAACATAGAGACAGAACGTGAACCTACTTTACTGTGTCAAGTTTCAAGAAGCTAGCACAAACCGTGTTGGATTTAGAGTTCCAAATACATGTATCAATATAGGAGAAAACAGAGTGAAACCTAAAAATTCAAACTGTTACAGGAAATGAACGCTTCAACATAGAAGAACGACATTTGGGGAACCAAGTCGCCTTAGTGTACTGATCATTACCTGAAAGTATCATCCAGTTTGGGTGAAAAAATATTTGCTGAGATTTCTGGAGATTCGTAATTTTTGGAAGCCTGGCAACCCCTTTCCATGAAAGTGTTTCTCGCCAGTCACTGCTTAGGTCTACATCAAGAGGAAACAAAACATAGAGACAGAACGTGAAACTACTTTACTGTGTCAAGTTTCAAGAAGCTAGCACAAACCGTGTTGGATTTAGAGTTCCAAATATATGTATCAATATAGGAGAAAACAGAGTGAAACCTAAAAATTCAAACTGTTACTGGAAATGAACGCTTCAACATAGAAGAACGAAATTTGGGGAACCAAGTCGCCTTAGTGTACTGATCATTACCTGAAAGTATCATCCAGTTTGGGTGAAAAAACATTTGCTGAGATTTCTGGAGATTCGTAATTTTTGGAAGCTTGGCAACCCCTTTCCATGAAAGTGTTTCTCGCCAGTCACTGCTTAGGGCTACATCAAGAGGAAACAAAACATAGAGACAGAACGTGAAACTACTTTACTGTGTCAAGTTTCAAGAAGCTAGCACAAACCGTGTTGGATTTAGAGTTCCAAATACATGTATCAATATAGGAGAAAACAGAGTGAAACCTAAAAATTCAAACTGTTACTGGAAATGAACGCTTCAACATAATAGAACGACATTTGGGGAACAAAGTCGCCTTAGTGTACTGATCATTACCTGAAATTATCATCCAGTTTGGGTGAAAAAATATTTGCTGATATTTCTGGAGATTCGTAACTTTTGGAAGCTTGGCAAACCCTTTCCATGAAAGTGTTTCTCGCCAGTCACTGCTTAGGTCTACATCAAGAGGAAACAAAACATAGAAACAGAACGTGAAACTACTTTACTGTGTGAAGTTTCAAGAAGCTAGCACAAACCGTGTTGGATTTAGAGTTCCAAATACATGTATCAATATAGGAGAAAACAGAGTGAAACCTAAAAATTCAAACTGTTACTGGAAATGAACGCTTCAACATAGAAGAACGACATTTGTGGAACCAAGTCGCCTTAGTGTACTGATCATTACCTGAAAGTATCATCCAGTTTGGGTGAAAAAATATTTGCTGAGATTTCTGGAGATTCGTAATTTTTGGAAGCCTGGCAACCCCTTCCATGAAAGTGTTTCTCGCCAGTCACTGCTTAGGTCTACATCAAGAGGAAACAAAACATAGAGACAGAACGTGAAACTACTTTACTGTGTCAAGTTTCAAGAAGCTAGCACAAACCGTGTTGGATTTAGAGTTCCAAATATATGTATCAATATAGGAGAAAACAGAGTGAAACCTAAAAATTCAAACTGTTACTGGAAATGAACGCTTCAACATAGAAGAACGAAATTTGGGGAACCAAGTCGCCTTAGTGTACTGATCATTACCTGAAAGTATCACGCAGCTGGGTGAAAAAATATTTGATGAGATTTCTGGAGATTCGTAATTTTTGGAAGCTTGGCAACCCCTTTCCATGAAAGTGTTTCTCGCCAGTCACTGCTTAGGGCTACATCAAGAAGAAACAAAACGTAGAGACAGAACGTGAAACTACTTTACTGTGTCAAGTTTCAAGAAGCTAGCACAAACCGTGTTGGATTTAGAGTTCCAAATACATGTATCAATATAGGAGAAAACAGAGTGAAACCTAAAAATTCAAACTGTTACAGGAAATGAACGCTTCAACATAGAAGAACGACATTTGGGGAACCAAGTCGCCTTAGTGTACTGATCATTACCTGAAAGTGTCATCCAGTTTGGGTGAAAAAACATTTGCTGAGATTTCTGGAGATTCGTAATTTTTGGAAGCTTGGCAACCCCTTTCCATGAAAGTGTTTCTCGCCAGTCACTGCTTAGGGCTACATCAAGAGGAAACAAAACATAGAGACAGAACGTGAAACTACTTTACTGTGTCAAGTTTCAAGAAGCTAGCATAAACCGTGTTGGATTTAGAGTTCCAAATACATGTATCAATATACGAGAAAACAGAGTGAAACCTAAAAATTCAAACTGTTACTGGAAATGAACGCTTCAACATAGAAGAACTACATTTGGGGAACAAAGTCGCCTTAGTGTACTGATAATTACCTGAAAGTGTCATCCAGTTTGGGTGAAAAAACATTTGCTGAGATTTCTGGAGATTCGTAATTTTTGGAAGCTTGGCAACCCCTTTCCATGAAAGTGTTTCTCGCCAGTCACTGCTTAGGGCTACATCAAGAGGAAACAAAACATAGAGACAGAACGTGAAACTACTTTACTGTGTCAAGTTTCAAGAAGCTAGCATAAACCGTGTTGGATTTAGAGTTCCAAATACATGTATCAATATAGGAGAAAACAGAGTGAAACCTAAAAATTCAAACTGTTACTGGAAATGAACGCTTCAACATAGAAGAACGACATTTGGGGAACAAAGTCGCCTTAGTGTACTGATAATTACCTGAAATTATCATCCAGTTTGGGTGAAAAAATATTTGCTGAGATTTCTGGAGATTCGTAACTTTTGGAAGCTTGGCAAACCCTTTCCATGAAAGTGTTTCTCGCCAGTCACTGCTTAGGGCTACATCAAGAGGAAACAAAACATCGAGATAGAACGTGAAGCTATTTTACTGTGTCAAGTTTCAAGAAGCTAGCACAAACCGTGTTGGATTTAGAGTTCCAAATACATGTATCAATATAGGAGAAAACAGAGTGAAACCTAAAAATTCAAACTGTTACTGGAGATGAACGCTTCAACATAGAAGAATGACATTTGGGGAACCAAGTTGCCTTAGTGTACTGATCATTACCTGAAAGTATCATCCAGTTTGGGTGAAAATATATTTGCTGAGATTTCTGGAGATTCGTAATTTTTGGAAGCTTGGCAACCCCTTTCCATGAAATTGTTGCTCGCCAGTCACTGCTTAGGGCTACATATAGAGGAAACAAAACATAGAGATAGAACGTGAAACTACTGTGTCAAGTTTCAAGAAGCTAGCACAAAACGTTCTGGATTTAGAGTTCCAAATACATGTATCAATATAGGACAAAACGGAGTGAAACCTAAAAATTCAAACTGTTACTGGAAATGAACGCTTCAACATAGAAGAACAAAATTTGGGGAACCAAGTCGCCTTAGTGTACTGATCATTACCTGAAAGTATCACGCAGCTGGGTGAAAAAATATTTGATGAGATTTCTGGAGATTTCGTAATTTGTGGAAGCTTGGCAACCCCTTTCCATGAAAGTGTTTCTCGCCAGTCACTGCTTAGGGCTACATCAAGAGGAAACAAAACATAGAGATAGAATGTGAAACTATTTTACTGTGTCAAGTTTCAAGAAGCTAGCACAAACCGTGTGGGATTTAGAGTTCCAAATACATGTATCAATATAGGAGAAAACAGAGTGAAACCTAAAAATTCAAACTGTTACTGGAGATGAACGCTTCAACATAGAAGAATGACATTTGGGGAACCAAGTCGCCTTAGTGTACTGATCATTACCTGAAAGTATCATCCAGTTTGGGTGAAAAAACATTTGCTGAGATTACTGGAGATTCGTAATTTTTGGAAGCTTGGCAACCCCTTTCCATGAAAGTGTTTCTCGCCAGCCACTGCTTAGGGCTACATCAAGAGGAAACAAAACATAGAGACAGAACGTGAAACTACTTTACTGTGTCAAGTTTCAAGAAGCTAGCACAAACCGTGTTAAATTTAGAGTTCCAAATACATGTATCAATATAGGAGAAAACAGAGTGAAACCTAAAAATTCAAACTGTTACTGGAAATGAACGCTTCAACATAGAAGAACGACATTTGGGGAACCAAGTCGCCTTAATGTACTGATCATTACCGGAAAGTATCACGCAGCTGGGTGAAAAAATATTTGATGAGATTTCTGGAGATTCGTAATTTTTGGAAGCTTGGCAACCCCTTTCCATGAAAGTGTTTCTCGCCAGTCACTGCTTAGGGCTACATCAAGAGGAAACAAAACATAGAGATAGAACGTGAAACTACTTTACTGTGTCAAGTTTCAAGAAGCTAGCACAAACCGTGTTGGATTTAGAGTTCCAAATACATGTATCAATATAGGAGAAAACAGAGTGAAACCTAAAAATTCAAACTGTTAGTGGAAATGAACGCTTCAACATAGAAGAACGACATTTGGGGAACCAAGTTGCCTTAGTGTACTGATCATTACCTGAAAGTATCATCCAGTTTGGGTGAAAAAATATTTGCTGAGATTTCTGGAGATTCGTAATTTTTGGAAGCTTGGCAACCCCTTTCCATGAAAGTGTTTCTCGCCAGTCACTGCTTAGGGCTACATCAAGAGGAAACAAAACATAAAGACAGAACGTGAAACTACTTTACTGTGTCAAGTTTCAAGAAGCTAGCACAAACCGTGTTGGATTTAGAGTTCCAAATACATGTATCAATATAGGAGAAAGCAGAGTGAAACCTAAAAATTCAAACTGTTACTGGAAATGTACGCTTCAACATAGAAGAACGACATTTGGGGAACAAAGTCGCCTTAGTGTACTGATCATTACCTGAAAGTATCATCCAGTTTGGGTGAAAAAATATTTGCTGAGATTTCTGGAGATTCGTAACTTTTGGAAGCTTGGCAACCCCTTTCCATGAAAGTGTTTCTCGCCAGTCACTGCTTAGGGCCTCATCAAGAGGAAACAAAACATCGAGATAGAACGTGAAGCTATTTTACTGTGTCAAGTTTCAAGAAGCTAGCACAAACCGTGTGGGATTTAGAGTTCCAAATACATGTATCAATATAGGAGAAAACAGAGTGAAACCTAAAAATTCAAACTGTTACTGGAGATGAACGCTTCAACATAGAAGAATGACATTTGGGGAACCAAGTCGCCTTAGTGTACTGATCATTACCTGAAAGTATCATCCAGTTTGGGTGAAAATATATTTGCTGAGATTTCTGGAGATTCGTAATTTTTGGAAGCTTGGCAACCCCTTTCCATGAAAGTGTTGCTCGCCAGTCACTGCTTAGGGCTACATATAGAGGAAACAAAACATAGAGATAGAACGTGAAACTACTGTGTCAAGTTTCAAGAAGCTAGCACAAAACGTTCTGGATTTAGAGTTCCAAATACATGTATCAATATAGGACAAAACAGAGTGAAACCTAAAAATTCAAACTGTTACTGGAAATGAACGCTTCAACATAGAAGAACAAAATTTGGGGAACCAAGTCGCCTTAGTGTACTGATCATTACCTGAAAGTATCACGCAGCTGGGTGAAAAATATTTGATGAGATTTCTGTAGATTTCGTAATTTGTGGAAGCTTGGCAACCCCTTTCCATGAAAGTGTTTGTCGCCAGTCACTGCTTAGGGCTACATCAAGAGGAAACAAAACATAGAGATAGAACGTGAAACTAATTTACTGTGTCAAGTTTCAAGAAGCTAGCACAAACCGTGTTGGATTTAGAGTTCCAAATACATGTATCAATATAGGAGAAAACAGAGTGAAACCTAAAAATTCAAACTGTTACTGGAAATGAACGCTTCAACATAGAAGAACGACATTTGGGGAACCAAGTCGCCTTAGTGTACTGATCATTACCTGAAAGTATCATCCAGTTTGGGTGAAAAAATATTTGCTGAGATTTCTGGAGATTCGTAATTTTTGGAAGCTTGGCAACCCCTTTCCATGAAAGTGTTTCTCGCCAGTCACTGCTTAGGGCTACATCAAGAGGAAACAAAACATAAAGACAGAACGTGAAACTACTTTACTGTGTCAAGTTTCAAGAAGCTAGCACAAACCGTGTTGGATTTAGAGTTCCAAATACATGTATCAATATAGGAGAAAACAGAGTGAAACCTAAAAATTCAAACTGTTACTGGAAATGAACGCTTCAACATAGAAGAACAACATTTGGGGAACCAAGTCGCCTTAGTGTACTGATCATTACCTGAAAGTATCATCCAGTTTGGGTGAAAAAATATTTGCTGAGATTTCTGGAGATTCCTAATTTTTGGAAGCTTGGCAACCCCTTTCCATGAAAGTGTTTCTCGGCAGTCACTGCTTAGGTCTACATCAAGAGGAAACAAAACATAGAGAGAGAATGTGAAACTACTTTACTGTGTCAAGTTTCAAGAAGCTAGCACAAACCGTGTTGGATTTAGAGTTCCAAATACATGTATCAATATAGGAGAAAACAGAGTGAAACCTAAAAATTCAAACTGTTACTGGAAATGAACGCTTCAACATAGAAGAACGACATTTGGGTACCAAGTCGCCTTAGTGTACTGATCATTACCTGAAAGTATCATCCAGTTTGGGTGAAAAAATATTTGCTGAGATTTCTGGAGATTCGTAATTTTTGGAAGCTTGGCAACCCCTTTCCATGAAAGTGTTTCTCGGCAGTCACTGCTTAGGTCTACATCAAGAGGAAACAAAACATAGAGAGAGAATGTGAAACTACTTTACTGTGTCAAGGTTCAAAAAGCTAGCACAAACCGTGTTGGATTTAGAGTTCCAAATACATGTATCAATATAGGAGAAAACAGAGTGAAACCTAAAAATTCAAACTGTTACTGGAAATGAACGCTTCATCATAGAAGAACGACATTTTGGGAACCAAGTCGCCTTAGTGTACTGATCAATACGTGAAAGTATCATCCAGTTTGGGTGAAAAAATATTTGCTGAGATTTCTGGAGATTCGTAACTTTTGTCAGCTTGGCAACCCCTTTCCATGAAAGTGTTTCTCGCCAGTCACTGCTTAGGGCTACATCAAGAGGAAACAAAACATCGAGATAGAACGTGAAGCTATTTTACTGTGTCAAGTTTCAAGAAGCTAGCACAAACCGTGTGGGATTTAGAGTTCCAAATACATGTATCAATATAGGAGAAAACAGAGTGAAACCTAAAAATTCAAACTGTTACTGGAGATGAACGCTTCAACATAGAAGAATGACATTTGGGGAACCAAGTCGCCTTAGTGTACTGATCATTACCTGAAAGTATCATCCAGTTTGGGTGAAAATATATTTGCTGAGATTTCTGGAGATTCGTAATTTTTGGAAGCTTGGCAACCCCTTTCCATGAAAGTGTTGCTCGCCAGTCACTGCTTAGGGCTACATATAGAGGAAACAAAACATAGAGATAGAACGTGAAACTACTGTGTCAAGTTTCAAGAAGCTAGCACAAAACGTTCTGGATTTAGAGTTCCAAATACATGTATCAATATAGGACAAAACAGAGTGAAACCTAAAAATTCAAACTGTTACTGGAAATGAACGCTTCAACATAGAAGAACAAAATTTGGGGAACCAAGTCGCCTTAGTGTACTGATCATTACCTGAAAGTATCACGCAGCTGGGTGAAAAAATATTTGATGAGATTTCTGGAGATTTCGTAATTTGTGGAAGCTTGGCAACCCCTTTCCATGAAAGTGTTTCTCGCCAGTCACTGCTTAGGGCTACATCAAGAGGAAACAAAATATAGAGATAGAACGTGAAACTATTTTACTGTGTCAAGTTTCAAGAAGCTAGCACAAACCGTGTTGGATTTAGAGTTCCAAATACATGTATCAATATAGGAGAAAACAGAGTGAAACCTAAAAATTCAAACTGTTACTGGAAATGAACGCTTCAACATAGAAGAACGACATTTGGGGAACCAAGTCGCCTTAGTGTACTGATCATTACCTGAAAGTATCATCCAGTTTGGGTGAAAAAACATTTGCTGAGATTACTGGAGATTCGTAATTTTTGGAAGCTTGGCAACCCCTTTCCATGAAAGTGTTTCTCGCCAGTCACTGCTTAGGGCTACATCAAGAAGAAACAAAACATAGAGACAGAACGTGAAACTACTTTACTGTGTCAAGTTTCAAGAAGCTAGCACAAACCGTGTTAGATTTAGAGTTCCAAATACATGTATCAATATAGGAGAAAACAGAGTGAAACCTAAAAATTCAAACTGTTACTGGAAATGAACGCTTCAACATAGAAGAACGACATTTGGGGAACTAAGTCGCCTTAATGTACTGATCATTACCGGAAAGTATCACGCAGCTGGGTGAAAAAATATTTGATGAGATTTCTGGAGATTCATAATTTTTGGAAGCTTGGCAACCCCTTTCCATGAAAGTGTTTCTCGCCAGTCACTGCTTAGGGCTACATCAAGAGGAAACAAAACATAGAGATAGAACGTGAAACTACTTTACTGTGTCAAGTTTCAAGAAGCTAGCACAAACCGTGTTGGATTTAGAGTTCCAAATACATGTATCAATATAGGAGAAAACAGAGTGAAACCTAAAAATTCAAACTGTTACTGGAAATGAACGCTTCAACATAGAAGAACGACATTTGGGGAACCAAGTCGCCTTAGTGTACTGATCATTACCTGAAAGTATCATCCAGTTTGGGTGAAAAAATATTTGCTGAGATTTCTGGAGATTCGTAATTTTTGGAAGCTTGGCAACCCCTTTCCATGAAAGTGTTTCTCGCCAGTCACTGCTTAGGGCTACATCAAGAGGAAACAAAACATAGAGACAGAACGTGAAACTACTTTACTGTGTCAAGTTTCAAGAAGCTAGCACAAACCGTGTTGTATTTAGAGTTCCAAATACATGTATCAATATAGGAGAAAACAGAGTGAAACCTAAAAATTCAAACTGTTACTGGAAATGAACGCTTCAACATAGAAGAACGACATTTGGGGAACCAAGTCGCCTTAGTGTACTGATCATTACCTGAAAGTATCATCCAGTTTGGGTGAAAAAATATTTGCTGAGATTTCTGGAGATTCGTAATTTTTGGAAGCTTGGCAACCCCTTTCCATGAAAGTGTTTCTCGGCAGTCACTGCTTAGGTCTACATCAAGAGGAAACAAAACATAGAGAGAGAATGTGAAACTACTTTACTGTGTCAAGTTTCAAGAAGCTAGCACAAACCGTGTTGGATTTAGAGTTCCAAATACATGTATCAATATAGGAGAAAACAGAGTGAAACCTAAATTTCAAACTGTTACTGGAAATGAACGCTTCAACATAGAAGAACAAAATTTGGGGAACCAAGTCGCCTTAGTGTACTGATCATTACCTGAAAGTATCATCCAGATTGGGTGAAAAAATATTTGCTGAGATTTCTGGAGATTCGTAACTTTTGGAAGCTTGGCAACCCCTTTCCATGAAAGTGTTTTTCGCCAGTCACTGCTTAGGGCTACATCAAGAGGAAACAAAACATAGAGATAGAACGTGAAACTACTTTACTGTGTCAAGTTTCAAGAAGCTAGCACAAACCGTGTTGGATTTAGAGTTCCAAATACATTTATCAATATAGGAGAAAACAGAGTGAAACCTAAAAATTCAAACTGTTACTGGAAATGAACGCTTCAACATAGAAGAACAGCATTTGGGGAACCAAGTCGCCTTAGTGTACTGATCATTACCTGAAAGTATCATCCAGTTTGGGTGAAAAAATATTTGCTGAGATTTCTGGAGATTCGTAATTTTTGGGAGCTTGGCAACCCCTTTCCATGAAAGTGTTTCTCGCCAGTCACTGCTTAGGGCTACATCAAGAGGAAACAAAACATAGAGACAGAACGTGAAACTACTTTACTGTGTCAAGTTTCAAGAAGCTAGCACAAACCGTGTTGGATTTAGAGTTCCAAATACATGTATCAATATAGAAGAAAACAGAGTGAAACCTAAAAATTCAAATTGTTACTTGAAATGAACGCTTCAACATAGAAGAACGACATTTAAGGAACCAATTCGCCTTAGTGTACTGATCATTACCTGAAAGTATCATCCAGTTTGGGTGAAAAAATATTTGCTGAGATTTCTGGAGATTCATAATTTTTGGAAGCTTGGCAACCCCTTTTCAATGGAAGTGTTTCTCGCCAGTCACTGCTTAGGGCTACATCAAGAGGAAACAAAACATAGAGACAGAACGTGAAACTACTTTACTGTGTCAAGTTTCAAGAAGCTAGCACAAACCGTGTTAAATTTAGAGTTCCAAATACATGTATCAATATAGGAGAAAACAGAGTGAAACCTAAAAATTCAAACTGTTACTGGAAATGAACGCTTCAACATAGAAGAACGACATTTGGGGAACCAAGTCGCCTTAATGTACTGATCATTACCGGAAAGTATCACGCAGCTGGGTGAAAAAATATTTGCTGAGATTTCTGGAGATTCGTAATTTTTGGAAGCTTGGCAACCCCTTTCCATGAAAGTGTTTCTCGCCAGTCACTGCTTAGGGCTACATCAAGAGGAAACAAAACATAAAGACAGAACGTGAAACTACTTTACTGTGTCAAGTTTC
>NW_027673047.1:0-152725 GCF_964194105.1 Spermophilus citellus
CCTGAAAGTATCATCCAGTTTGGGTGAAAAAATATTTGCTGTGATTTCTGTAGATTCGTAATTTTGGGAAGCTTGGCAACCCCTTTCCATGAAAGTGTTTGTTGCCAGTCACTGCTTAGGGCTACATCAAGAGGAAACAAAACATAGAGATAGAACATGAAACTACTTTATTGTGTCAAGTTTCAAGAAGCTAGCACAAAAAGTGTTGGATTTAGAGTTCCAAATACATGTATCAATATAGGAGAAAACAGAGTGAAACCTAAAAATTCAAACTGTTACTGGAAACGAACGCTTCAACATAGAAGAACGAAATTTGGGGAAGCAAGTCGCCTTAGTGTACTGATCATTACCTGAAAGTATCATCCAGTTTGGGTGAAAAAATATTTGCTGAGATTTCTGGAGATTCGTAATTTTGGGAAGCTTGGCAACCCCTTTCCATGAAAGTGTTTCTCGCCAGTCACTGCTTAGGGCTTCATCAAGAGGAAACAAAACATAGATATAGAACGTGAAACTACTTTACTGTGTCAAGTTTCAAGAAGCTAGCACAAACCGTGTTGGATTTAGAGTTCCAAATACATCTATCAATATAGGAGAAAACAGAGTGAAACCTAAAAATTCAAACTGATACTGGAAACGAACGCTTCAACATAGAAGAACGAAATTTGGGGAACCAAGTCGCCTTGGTGTACTGATCATTACCTGAAAGTATCATCCAGTTTGGGTGAAAAAATATTTGCTGAGATTTCTGGAGATTCGTAATTTTGGGAAGCTTGGCAACCCCTTTCCATGAAAGTGTTTCTCGCCAGTCACTGCTTAGGGCTACATCAAGAGGAAACAAAACATAGAGATAGAACGTGAAACTACTTTATTGTGTCAAGTTTCAGGAAGCTAGCAAAAACCGTGTTGGATTTAGAGTTCCAAATACATCTATCAATACATAGAAAACAGAGTGAAACCTAAAAATTCAAACTGTTGCTGGAAACGAACGCTTCAACATAGAAGAACGAAATTTGGGGAACCAAGTCGCCTTAGTGTACTGATCATTACCTGAAAGTATCGTCCAGTTTGGGTGAAAAAATATTTGCTGATATTTCTGGAGATTCCTAATTTTTGGAAGCTTGGCAACCCCTTTCCATGTAAGTGTTTCTCGCCAGTCACTGCTTAGGGCTACATCAAGAGGAAAAAAAACATAGAGATAGAACGTGAAAGTACTTTATTGTGTAAAGTTTCAAGAAGCTAGCACAAACCGTGTTGGATTTAGAGTTCCAAATACATCTATCAATATAGGAGAAAACAGAGTGAAACCTAAAAATTCAAACTGTTGCTGGAGACGAACGCTTCAACATAGAAGAACGAAATTTGGGGAACCAAGTCACCTTAGTGTACTGATCTTTACCTGAAAGAATCATCCAGTTTGGGTGAAAAAATATTTGCTGAGATTTCTGGAGATTCGTAATTTTGGGAAGCTTGGCAACCCCTTTCCATGAAAGTGTTTCTCGCCAGTCACTGCTTAGGGCTACATCAAGAGGAAACAAAACATAGAGATAGAACGTGAAACTACTTTATTGTGTCAAGTTTCAAGAAGCTAGCACAAACCTTGTTGGATTTAGAGTTCCAAATACATCTATCAATATAGGAGAAAACAGAGTGAAACCTAAAAATTCAAACTGTTACTGGAAACGAACGCTTCAACATAGAAGAACGAAATTTGGGGAACCAAGTCGCCTTAGTGTACTGATCATTACCTGAAAGTATCATCCAGTTTGGGTGAAAAAATATTTGCTGAGATTTCTGGAGATTCGTAATTTTGGGAAGCTTGGCAACCCCTTTCCATGAAAGTATTTCTCGCCAGTCACTGCTTAGGGCTTCATCAAGAGGAAACAAAACATAGATATAGAACGTGAAACTACTTTATTGTGTCAAGTTTCAAGAAGCTAGCACAAACCGTGTTGGATTTAGAGTTCCAAATACATCTATCAATACAGGAGAAAACAGAGTGAAACCTAAAAATTCAAACTGTTACTGGAAACGAACGCTTCAACATAGAAGAACGAAATTTGGGGAACCAAGTCGCCTTAGTGTACTGATCATTACCTGAAAGTATCATCCAGTTTGGGTGAAAAAATATTTGCTGAGATTTCTGGAGATTCGTAATTTTGGGAAGCTTGGCAACCCCTTTCCATGACAGTGTTTGTTGCTAGTCACTGCTTAGGGCTACATCAAGAGGAAACAAAACATAGAGATAGAACGTGAAACTACTTTATTGTGTCAAGTTTCAAGAAGCTAGCACAAACCGTGTTGGATTTAGAGTTCCAAATACATCTATCAATACAGGAGAAAACAGAGTGAAACCTAAAAATTCAAACTGTTACTGGAAACGAACGCTTCAACATAGAAGAACGAAATTTGGGGAAGCAAGTCGCCTTAGTGTACTGATCATTACCTGAAAGTATCATCCAGTTTGGGTGAAAAAATATTTGCTGAGATTTCTGGAGATTCGTAATTTTGGGAAGCTTGGCAACCCCTTTCCATGAAAGTGTTTCTCGCCAGTCACTGCTTAGGGCTTCATCAAGAGGAAACAAAACATAGATATAGAACGTGAAACTACTTTACTGTGTCAAGTTTCAAGAAGCTAGCACAAACCATGTTGGATTTAGAGTTCCAAATACATCTATCAATATAGGAGAAAAGAGAGTGAAACCTAAATATTCAAACTGTTACTGGAAACGAACGCTTCAACATAGAAGAACGAAATTTGGGGAACCAAGTCGCCTTAGTGTACTGATCATTACCTGAAAGTATCATCCAGTTTGGGTGAAAAAATATTTGCTGAGATTTCTGGAGATTCGTAATTTTGGGAAGCTTGGCAACCCCTTTCCATGAAAGTATTTCTCGCCAGTCACTGCTTAGGGCTTCATCAAGAGGAAACAAAACATAGATATAGAACGTGAAACTACTTTATTGTGTCAAGTTTCAAGAAGCTAGCACAAACCGTGTTGGATTTAGAGTTCCAAATACATCTATCAATACAGGAGAAAACAGAGTGAAACCTAAAAATTCAAACTGTTACTGGAAACGAACGCTTCAACATAGAAGAACGAAATTTGGGGAACCAAGTCGCCTTAGTGTACTGATCATTACCTGAAAGTATCATCCAGTTTGGGTGAAAAAATATTTGCTGAGATTTCTGGAGATTCGTAATTTTGGGAAGCTTGGCAACCCCTTTCCATGAAAGTGTTTGTTGCTAGTCACTGCTTAGGGCTACATCAAGAGGAAACAAAACATAGAGATAGAACGTGAAACTACTTTATTGTGTCAAGTTTCAAGAAGCTAGCACAAACCGTGTTGGATTTAGAGTTCCAAATACATCTATCAATACAGGAGAAAATAGAGTGAAACCTAAAAATTCAAACTGTTACTGGAAACGAACGCTTCAACATAGAAGAACGAAATTTGGGGAACCAAGTCGCCTTAGTGTACTGATCATTACCTGAAAGTATCATCCAGTTTGGGTGAAAAAATATTTGCTGAGATTTCTGGAGATTCGTAATTTTTGGAAGCTTGGCAACCCCTTTCCATGAAAGGGTTTCTCGCCAGTCACTGCTTAGGGCTTCATCAAGAGGAAACAAAACATAGATATAGAACGTGAAACTACTTTATTGTGTCAAGTTTCAAGAAGCTAGCACAAACCGTGTTGGATTTAGAGTTCCAAATACATCTATCAATACAGGAGAAAACAGAGTGAAACCTAAAAATTCAAACTGTTGCTGGAAACGAACGCTTCAACATAGAAGAACGAAATTTGGAGAACCAAGTCGCCTTAGTGTACTGATCATTACCTGAATGTATCATCCAGTTTGGGTGAAAAAATATTTGCTGATATTTCTGGAGATTCGTAATTTTGGGAAGCTTGGCAACCCCTTTCCATGAAAGTGTTTCTCGCCAGTCACTGCTTAGGGCTTCATCAAGAGGAAACAAAACATAGATATAGAACGTGAAACTACTTTACTGTGTCAAGTTTCAAGAAGCTAGCACAAACCGTGTTGGATTTAGAGTTCCAAATACATGTATCAATATAGGAGAAAACAGAGTGCAACCTAAAAATTCAAACTGTTACTGGAAACGAACGCTTCAACATAGAAGAACGAAATTTGGGGAACCAAGTCGCCTTAGTGTACTGATCATTACCTGAAAGTATCATCCAGTTTGGGTGAAAAAATATTTGCTGAGATTTCTGGAGATTCGTAATTTTGGGAAGCTTGGCAACCCCTTTCCATGAAAGTGTTTCTCGCCAGTCACTGCTTAGGGCTTCATCAAGAGGAAAGAAAACATAGATATAGAACATGAAACTACTTTATTGTGTCAAGTTTCAAGAAGCTAGCACAAACCGTGTTGGATTTAGAGTTCCAAATACATGTATCAATATAGGAGAAAACAGAGTGAAACCTAAAAATTCAAACTGTTACTGGAAACGAACGCTTCAACATAGAAGAACGAAATTTGGGGAACCAAGTCGCCTTAGTGTACTGATCATTACCTGAAAGTATCATCCAGTTTGGGTGAAAAAATATTTGCTGAGATTTCTGGAGATTCGTAATTTTGGGAAGCTTGCCAACCCCTTTCCATGAAAGTGTTTCTCGCCAGTCACTGCTTAGGGCTTCATCAAGAGGAAACAAAACATAGAGATAGAACGTGAAACTACTTTATTGTGTCAAGTTTCAAGAAGCTAGCACAAACCGTGTTGGATTTAGAGTTCCAAATACATCTATCAATATAGGAGAAAACAGAGTGAAACCTAAAAATTCAAACTGTTACTGGAAACGAACGCTTCAACATAGAAGAACGAAATTTGGGGAACCAAGTCGCCTTAGTGTACTGATCATTACCTGAAAGTATCATCCAGTTTGGGTGAAAAAATATTTGCTGTGATTTCTGGAGATTCGTAATTTTGGGAAGCTTGGCAACCCCTTTCCATGAAAGTGTTTGTTGCCAGTCACTGCTTAGGGCTACATCAAGAGGAAACAAAACATAGAGATAGAACATGAAACTACTTCATTGTGTCAAGTTTCAAGAAGCTAGCACAAACCGTGTTGGATTTAGAGTTCCAAATACATGTATCAATATAGGAGAAAACAGAGTGAAACCTAAAAATTCAAACTGTTACTGGAAACGAACGCTTCAACATAGAAGAACGAAATTTGGGGGACCAAGTCGCCTTAGTGTACTGATCATTACCTGAAAGTATCATCCAGTTTGGGTGAAAAAATATTTGCTGAGATTTCTGGAGATTCGTAATTTTGGGAAGCTTGGCAATCCCTTTCCATGAAAGTGTTTCTCGCCAGTCACTGCTTAGGGCTTCATCAAGAGGAAACAAAACATAGATATAGAACGTGAAACTACTTTATTGTGTCAAGTTTCAAGAAGCTAGCACAAACCGTGTTGGATTTAGAGTTCCAAATACATCTATCAATATAGGAGAAAACAGAGTGAAACCTAAAAATTCAAACTGTTACTGGAAACGAACGCTTCAACATAGAAGAACGAAATTTGGGGAACCAAGTCGCCTTAGTGTACTGATCATTACCTGAAAGTATCATCCAGTTTGGGTGAAAAAATATTTGCTGAGATTTCTGGAGATTCGTAATTTTGGGAAGCTTGGCAACCCCTTTCCATGAAAGTGTTTCTCGCCAGTCACTGCTTAGGGCTTCATCAACAGGAAAGAAAACATAGATATAGAACATGAAACTACTTTATTGTGTCAAGTTTCAAGAAGCTAGCACAAACCGTGTTGGATTTAGAGTTCCAAATACATGTATCAATATAGGAGAAAACAGAGTGAAACCTAAAAATTCAAACTGTTACTGGAAACGAACGCTTCAACATAGAAGAACGAAATTTGGGGAACCAAGTCGCCTTAGTGTACTGATCATTACCTGAAAGTATCATCCAGTTTGGGTGAAAAAATATTTGCTGAGATTTCTGGAGATTCGTAATTTTGGGAAGCTTGGCAACCCCTTTCCATGAAAGTGTTTCTCGCCAGTCACTGCTTAGGGCTTCATCAAGAGGAAACAAAACATAGAGATAGAACGTGAAACTACTTTATTGTGTCAAGTTTCAAGAAGCTAGCACAAACCGTGTTGGATTTAGAGTTCCAAATACATCTATCAATATAGGAGAAAAAAGAGTGAAACCTAAAAATTCAAACTGTTACTGGAAATGAACGCTTCAACATAGAAGAACGAAATTTGGGGAACCAAGTCGCCTTAGTGTACTGATCATTACCTGAAAGTATCATCCAGTTTGGGTGAAAAAATATTTGCTGTGATTTCTGGAGATTCGTAATTTTGGGAAGCTTGGCAACCCCTTTCCATGAAAGTGTTTGTTGCCAGTCACTGCTTAGGGCTACATCAAGAGGAAACAAAACATAGAGATAGAACATGAAACTACTTTATTGTGTCAAGTTTCAAGAAGCTAGCACAAAAAGTGTTGGATTTAGAGTTCCAAATACATGTATCAATATAGGAGAAAACAGAGTGAAACCTAAAAATTCAAACTGTTACTGGAAACGAACGCTTCAACATAGAAGAACGAAATTTGGGGAAGCAAGTCGCCTTAGTGTACTGATCATTACCTGAAAGTATCATCCAGTTTGGGTGAAAAAATATTTGCTGAGATTTCTGGAGATTCGTAATTTTGGGAAGCTTGGCAACCCCTTTCCATGAAAGTGTTTCTCGCCAGTCACTGCTTAGGGCTTCATCAAGAGAAAACAAAACATAGATATAGAACGTGAAACTACTTTACTGTGTCAAGTTTCAAGAAGCTAGCACAAACCGTGTTGGATTTAGAGTTCCAAATACATCTATCAATATAGGAGAAAACAGAGTGAAACCTAAAAATTCAAACTGATACTGGAAACGAACGCTTCAACATAGAAGAACGAAATTTGGGGAACCAAGTCGCCTTGGTGTACTGATCATTACCTGAAAGTATCGTCCAGTTTGGGTGAAAAAATATTTGCTGAGATTTCTGGAGATTCGTAATTTTGGGAAGCTTGGCAACCCCTTTCCATGAAAGTATTTCTCGCCAGTCACTGCTTAGGGCTTCATCAAGAGGAAACAAAACATATATATAGAACGTGAAACTACTTTATTGTGTCAAGTTTCAAGAAGCTAGCACAAACCGTGTTGGATTTAGAGTTCCAAATACATCTATCAATACAGGAGAAAACAGAGTGAAACCTAAAAATTCAAACTGTTACTGGAAACGAACGCTTCAACATAGAAGAACGAAATTTGGGGAACCAAGTCGCCTTAGTGTACTGATCATTACCTGAAAGTATCATCCAGTTTGGGTGAAAAAATATTTGCTGAGATTTCTGGAGATTCGTAATTTTGGGAAGCTTGGCAACCCCTTTCCATGACAGTGTTTGTTGCTAGTCACTGCTTAGGGCTACATCAAGAGGAAACAAAACATAGAGATAGAACGTGAAACTACTTTATTGTGTCAAGTTTCAAGAAGCTAGCACAAACCGTGTTGGATTTAGAGTTCCAAATACATCTATCAATACAGGAGAAAACAGAGTGAAACCTAAAAATTCAAACTGTTACTGGAAACGAACGCTTCAACATAGAAGAACGAAATTTGGGGAAGCAAGTCGCCTTAGTGTACTGATCATTACCTGAAAGTATCATCCAGTTTGGGTGAAAAAATATTTGCTGAGATTTCTGGAGATTCGTAATTTTGGGAAGCTTGGCAACCCCTTTCCATGAAAGTGTTTCTCGCCAGTCACTGCTTAGGGCTTCATCAAGAGGAAACAAAACATAGATATAGAACATGAAACTACTTCATTGTGTCAAGTTTCAAGAAGCTAGCACAAACCGTGTTGGATTTAGAGTTCCAAATACATCTATCAATACAGGAGAAAACAGAGTGAAACCTAAAAATTCAAACTGTTACTGGAAACGAACGCTTCAACATAGAAGAACGAAATTTGGGGAACCAAGTCGCCTTAGTGTACTGATCATTACCTGAAAGTATCATCCAGTTTGGGTGAAAAAATATTTGCTGAGATTTCTGGAGATTCGTAATTTTTGGAAGCTTGGCAACCCCTTTCCATGAAAGTGTTTCTCGCCAGTCACTGCTTAGGGCTTCATCAAGAGGAAACAAAACATAGATATAGAACGTGAAACTACTTTATTGTGTCAAGTTTCAAGAAGCTAGCACAAACCGTGTTGGATTTAGAGTTCCAAATACATCTATCAATACAGGAGAAAACAGAGTGAAACCTAAAAATTCAAACTGTTGCTGGAAACGAACGCTTCAACATAGAAGAACGAAATTTGGAGAACCAAGTCGCCTTAGTGTACTGATCATTACCTGAATGTATCATCCAGTTTGGGTGAAAAAATATTTGCTGATATTTCTGGAGATTCGTAATTTTGGGAAGCTTGGCAACCCCTTTCCATGAAAGTGTTTCTCGCCAGTCACTGCTTAGGGCTTCATCAAGAGGAAACAAAACATAGATATAGAACGTGAAACTACTTTACTGTGTCAAGTTTCAAGAAGCTAGCACAAACCGTGTTGGATTTAGAGTTCCAAATACATGTATCAATATAGGAGAAAACAGAGTGCAACCTAAAAATTCAAACTGTTACTGGAAACGAACGCTTCAACATAGAAGAACGAAATTTGGGGAACCAAGTCGCCTTAGTGTACTGATCATTACCTGAAAGTATCATCCAGTTTGGGTGAAAAAATATTTGCTGAGATTTCTGGAGATTCGTAATTTTGGGAAGCTTGGCAACCCCTTTCCATGAAAGTGTTTCTCGCCAGTCACTGCTTAGGGCTTCATCAAGAGGAAAGAAAACATAGATATAGAACATGAAACTACTTTATTGTGTCAAGTTTCAAGAAGCTAGCACAAACCGTGTTGGATTTAGAGTTCCAAATACATGTATCAATATAGGAGAAAACAGAGTGAAACCTAAAAATTCAAACTGTTACTGGAAACGAACGCTTCAACATAGAAGAACGAAATTTGGGGAACCAAGTCGCCTTAGTGTACTGATCATTACCTGAAAGTATCATCCAGTTTGGGTGAAAAAATATTTGCTGAGATTTCTGGAGATTCGTAATTTTGGGAAGCTTGCCAACCCCTTTCCATGAAAGTGTTTCTCGCCAGTCACTGCTTAGGGCTTCATCAAGAGGAAACAAAACATAGAGATAGAACGTGAAACTACTTTATTGTGTCAAGTTTCAAGAAGCTAGCACAAACCGTGTTGGATTTAGAGTTCCAAATACATCTATCAATATAGGAGAAAACAGAGTGAAACCTAAAAATTCAAACTGTTACTGGAAACGAACGCTTCAACATAGAAGAACGAAATTTGGGGAACCAAGTCGCCTTAGTGTACTGATCATTACCTGAAAGTATCATCCAGTTTGGGTGAAAAAATATTTGCTGTGATTTCTGGAGATTCGTAATTTTGGGAAGCTTGGCAACCCCTTTCCATGAAAGTGTTTGTTGCCAGTCACTGCTTAGGGCTACATCAAGAGGAAACAAAACATAGAGATAGAACATGAAACTACTTCATTGTGTCAAGTTTCAAGAAGCTAGCACAAACCGTGTTGGATTTAGAGTTCCAAATACATGTATCAATATAGGAGAAAACAGAGTGAAACCTAAAAATTCAAACTGTTACTGGAAACGAACGCTTCAACATAGAAGAACGAAATTTGGGGGACCAAGTCGCCTTAGTGTACTGATCATTACCTGAAAGTATCATCCAGTTTGGGTGAAAAAATATTTGCTGAGATTTCTGGAGATTCGTAATTTTGGGAAGCTTGGCAATCCCTTTCCATGAAAGTGTTTCTCGCCAGTCACTGCTTAGGGCTTCATCAAGAGGAAACAAAACATAGATATAGAACGTGAAACTACTTTATTGTGTCAAGTTTCAAGAAGCTAGCACAAACCGTGTTGGATTTAGAGTTCCAAATACATCTATCAATATAGGAGAAAACAGAGTGAAACCTAAAAATTCAAACTGTTACTGGAAACGAACGCTTCAACATAGAAGAACGAAATTTGGGGAACCAAGTCGCCTTAGTGTACTGATCATTACCTGAAAGTATCATCCAGTTTGGGTGAAAAAATATTTGCTGAGATTTCTGGAGATTCGTAATTTTGGGAAGCTTGGCAACCCCTTTCCATGAAAGTGTTTCTCGCCAGTCACTGCTTAGGGCTTCATCAACAGGAAAGAAAACATAGATATAGAACATGAAACTACTTTATTGTGTCAAGTTTCAAGAAGCTAGCACAAACCGTGTTGGATTTAGAGTTCCAAATACATGTATCAATATAGGAGAAAACAGAGTGAAACCTAAAAATTCAAACTGTTACTGGAAACGAACGCTTCAACATAGAAGAACGAAATTTGGGGAACCAAGTCGCCTTAGTGTACTGATCATTACCTGAAAGTATCATCCAGTTTGGGTGAAAAAATATTTGCTGAGATTTCTGGAGATTCGTAATTTTGGGAAGCTTGGCAACCCCTTTCCATGAAAGTGTTTCTCGCCAGTCACTGCTTAGGGCTTCATCAAGAGGAAACAAAACATAGAGATAGAACGTGAAACTACTTTATTGTGTCAAGTTTCAAGAAGCTAGCACAAACCGTGTTGGATTTAGAGTTCCAAATACATCTATCAATATAGGAGAAAAAAGAGTGAAACCTAAAAATTCAAACTGTTACTGGAAATGAACGCTTCAACATAGAAGAACGAAATTTGGGGAACCAAGTCGCCTTAGTGTACTGATCATTACCTGAAAGTATCATCCAGTTTGGGTGAAAAAATATTTGCTGTGATTTCTGGAGATTCGTAATTTTGGGAAGCTTGGCAACCCCTTTCCATGAAAGTGTTTGTTGCCAGTCACTGCTTAGGGCTACATCAAGAGGAAACAAAACATAGAGATAGAACATGAAACTACTTTATTGTATCAAGTTTCAAGAAGCTAGCACAAAAAGTGTTGGATTTAGAGTTCCAAATACATGTATCAATATAGGAGAAAACAGAGTGAAACCTAAAAATTCAAACTGTTACTGGAAACGAACGCTTCAACATAGAAGAACGAAATTTGGGGAAGCAAGTCGCCTTAGTGTACTGATCATTACCTGAAAGTATCATACAGTTTGGGTGAAAAAATATTTGCTGAGATTTCTGGAGATTCGTAATTTTGGGAAGCTTGGCAACCCCTTTCCATGAAAGTGTTTCTCGCCAGTCACTGCTTAGGGCTTCATCAAGAGGAAACAAAACATAGATATAGAACGTGAAACTACATTACTGTGTCAAGTTTCAAGAAGCTAGCACAAACCGTGTTGGATTTAGAGTTCCAAATACATCTATCAATATAGGAGAAAACAGAGTGAAACCTAAAAATTCAAACTGATACTGGAAACGAACGCTTCAACATAGAAGAACGAAATTTGGGGAACCAAGTCGCCTTGGTGTACTGATCATTACCTGAAAGTATCGTCCAGTTTGGGTGAAAAAATATTTGCTGAGATTTCTGGAGATTCGTAATTTTGGGAAGCTTGGCAACCCCTTTCCATGAAAGTATTTCTCGCCAGTCACTGCTTAGGGCTTCATCAAGAGGAAACAAAACATATATATAGAACGTGAAACTACTTTATTGTGTCAAGTTTCAAGAAGCTAGCACAAACCGTGTTGGATTTAGAGTTCCAAATACATCTATCAATACAGGAGAAAACAGAGTGAAACCTAAAAATTCAAACTGTTACTGGAAACGAACGCTTCAACATAGAAGAACGAAATTTGGGGAACCAAGTCGCCTTAGTGTACTGATCATTACCTGAAAGTATCATCCAGTTTGGGTGAAAAAATATTTGCTGAGATTTCTGGAGATTCGTAATTTTGGGAAGCTTGGCAACCCCTTTCCATGACAGTGTTTGTTGCTAGTCACTGCTTAGGGCTACATCAAGAGGAAACAAAACATAGAGATAGAACGTGAAACTACTTTATTGTGTCAAGTTTCAAGAAGCTAGCACAAACCGTGTTGGATTTAGAGTTCCAAATACATCTATCAATACAGGAGAAAACAGAGTGAAACCTAAAAATTCAAACTGTTACTGGAAACGAACGCTTCAACATAGAAGAACGAAATTTGGGGAAGCAAGTCGCCTTAGTGTACTGATCATTACCTGAAAGTATCATCCAGTTTGGGTGAAAAAATATTTGCTGAGATTTCTGGAGATTCGTAATTTTGGGAAGCTTGGCAACCCCTTTCCATGAAAGTGTTTCTCGCCAGTCACTGCTTAGGGCTTCATCAAGAGGAAACAAAACATAGATATAGAACGTGAAACTACTTTACTGTGTCAAGTTTCAAGAAGCTAGCACAAACCGTGTTGGATTTAGAGTTCCAAATACATCTATCAATATAGGAGAAAAGAGAGTGAAACCTAAATATTCAAACTGTTACTGGAAACGAACGCTTCAACATAGAAGAACGAAATTTGGGGAACCAAGTCGCCTTAGTGTACTGATCATTACCTGAAAGTATCATCCAGTTTGGGTGAAAAAATATTTGCTGAGATTTCTGGAGATTCGTAATTTTGGGAAGCTTGGCAACCCCTTTCCATGAAAGTGTTTCTCGCCAGTCACTGCTTAGGGCTTCATCAAGAGGAAACAAAACATAGATATAGAACATGAAACTACTTCATTGTGTCAAGTTTCAAGAAGCTAGCACAAACCGTGTTGGATTTAGAGTTCCAAATACATGTATCAATATAGGAGAAAACAGAGTGAAACCTAAAAATTCAAACTGTTACTGGAAACGAACGCTTCAACATAGAAGAACGAAATTTGGGGAACCAAGTCGCCTTAGTGTACTGATCATTACCTGAAAGTATCATCCAGTTTGGGTGAAAAAATATTTGCTGAGATTTCTGGAGATTCGTAATTTTGGGAAGCTTGGCAATCCCTTTCCATGAAAGTGTTTCTCGCCAGTCACTGCTTAGGGCTTCATCAAGAGGAAACAAAACATAGATATAGAACGTGAAACTACTTTATTGTGTCAAGTTTCAAGAAGCTAGCACAAACCGTGTTGGATTTAGAGTTCCAAATACATCTATCAATATAGGAGAAAACAGAGTGAAACCTAAAAATTCAAACTGTTACTGGAAACGAACGCTTCAACATAGAAGAACGAAATTTGGGGAACCAAGTCGCCTTAGTGTACTGATCATTACCTGAAAGTATCATCCAGTTTGGGTGAAAAAATATTTGCTGAGATTTCTGGAGATTCGTAATTTTGGGAAGCTTGGCAACCCCTTTCCATGAAAGTGTTTCTCGCCAGTCACTGCTTAGGGCTTCATCAAGAGGAAAGAAAACATAGATATAGAACATGAAACTACTTTATTGTGTCAAGTTTCAAGAAGCTAGCACAAACCGTGTTGGATTTAGAGTTCCAAATACATGTATCAATATAGGAGAAAACAGAGTGAAACCTAAAAATTCAAACTGTTACTGGAAACGAACGCTTCAACATAGAAGAACGAAATTTGGGGAACCAAGTCGCCTTAGTGTACTGATCATTACCTGAAAGTATCATCCAGTTTGGGTGAAAAAATATTTGCTGAGATTTCTGGAGATTCGTAATTTTGGGAAGCTTGGCAACCCCTTTTCATGAAAGTGTTTCTCGCCAGTCACTGCTTAGGGCTTCATCAAGAGGAAACAAAACATAGAGATAGAACGTGAAACTACTTTATTGTGTCAAGTTTCAAGAAGCTAGCACAAACCGTGTTGGATTTAGAGTTCCAAATACATCTATCAATATAGGAGAAAAAAGAGTGAAACCTAAAAATTCAAACTGTTACTGGAAACGAACGCTTCAACATAGAAGAACGAAATTTGGGGAACCAAGTCGCCTTAGTGTACTGATCATTACCTGAAAGTATCATCCAGTTTGGGTGAAAAAATATTTGCTGTGATTTCTGGAGATTCGTAATTTTGGGAAGCTTAGCAACCCCTTTCCATGAAAGTGTTTGTTGCCAGACACTGCTTAGGGCTACATCAAGAGGAAACAAAACATAGAGATAGAACATGAAACTACATTATTGTGTCAAGTTTCAAGAAGCTAGCACAAACCGTGTTGGATTTAGAGTTCCAAATACATCTATCAATATAGGAGAAAACAGAGTGAAACCTAAAAATTCAAACTGTTACTGGAAACGAACGCTTCAACATAGAAGAACAAAATTTGGGGAAGCAAGTCGCCTTAGTGTACTGATCATTACCTGAAAGTATCATCCAGTTTGGGTGAAAAAATATTTGCTGAGATTTCTGGAGATTCGTAATTTTGGGAAGCTTGGCAACCCCTTTCCATGAAAGTGTTTCTCGCCAGTCACTGCTTAGGGCTTCATCAAGAGGAAACAAAACATAGAGATAGAACGTGAAACTACTTTATTGTGTCAAGTTTCAAGAAGCTAGCACAAACCGTGTTGGATTTAGAGTTCCAAATACATCTATCAATATAGGAGAAAAAAGAGTGAAACCTAAAAATTCAAACTGTTACTGGAAACGAACGCTTCAACATAGAAGAACGAAATTTGGGGAACCAAGTCGCCTTAGTGTACTGATCATTACCTGAAAGTATCATCCAGTTTGGGTGAAAAAATATTTGCTGTGATTTCTGGAGATTCGTAATTTTGGGAAGCTTGGCAACCCCTTTCCATGAAAGTGTTTGTTGCCAGTCACTGCTTAGGGCTACATCAAGAGGAAACAAAACATAGAGATAGAACATGAAACTACTTTATTGTGTCAAGTTTCAAGAAGCTAGCACAAAAAGTGTTGGATTTAGAGTTCCAAATACATGTATCAATATAGGAGAAAACAGAGTGAAACCTAAAAATTCAAACTGTTACTGGAAACGAACGCTTCAACATAGAAGAACGAAATTTGGGGAAGCAAGTCGCCTTAGTGTACTGATCATTACCTGAAAGTATCATCCAGTTTGGGTGAAAAAATATTTGCTGAGATTTCTGGAGATTCGTAATTTTGGGAAGCTTGGCAACCCCTTTCCATGAAAGTGTTTCTCGCCAGTCACTGCTTAGGGCTTCATCAAGAGGAAACAAAACATAGATATAGAACGTGAAACTACTTTACTGTGTCAAGTTTCAAGAAGCTAGCACAAACCGTGTTGGATTTAGAGTTCCAAATACATCTATCAATATAGGAGAAAACAGAGTGAAACCTAAAAATTCAAACTGATACTGGAAACGAACGCTTCAACATAGAAGAACGAAATTTGGGGAACCAAGTCGCCTTGGTGTACTGATCATTACCTGAAAGTATCATCCAGTTTGGGTGAAAAAATATTTGCTGAGATTTCTGGAGATTCGTAATTTTGGGAAGCTTGGCAACCCCTTTCCATGAAAGTGTTTCTCGCCAGTCACTGCTTAGGGCTACATCAAGAGGAAACAAAACATAGAGATAGAACGTGAAACTACTTTATTGTGTCAAGTTTCAGGAAGCTAGCAAAAACCGTGTTGGATTTAGAGTTCCAAATACATCTATCAATACAGGAGAAAACAGAGTGAAACCTAAAAATTCAAACTGTTGCTGGAAACGAACGCTTCAACATAGAAGAACGAAATTTGGGGAACCAAGTCGCCTTAGTGTACTGATCATTACCTGAAAGTATCGTCCAGTTTGGGTGAAAAAATATTTGCTGATATTTCTGGAGATTCCTAATTTTTGGAAGCTTGGCAACCCCTTTCCATGTAAGTGTTTCTCGCCAGTCACTGCTTAGGGCTACATCAAGAGGAAAAAAAACATAGAGATAGAACGTGAAAGTACTTTATTGTGTAAAGTTTCAAGAAGCTAGCACAAACCGTGTTGGATTTAGAGTTCCAAATACATCTATCAATATAGGAGAAAACAGAGTGAAACCTAAAAATTCAAACTGTTGCTGGAGACGAACGCTTCAACATAGAAGAACGAAATTTGGGGAACCAAGTCACCTTAGTGTACTGATCTTTACCTGAAAGAATCATCCAGTTTGGGTGAAAAAATATTTGCTGAGATTTCTGGAGATTCGTAATTTTGGGAAGCTTGGCAACCCCTTTCCATGAAAGTGTTTCTCGCCAGTCACTGCTTAGGGCTACATCAAGAGGAAACAAAACATAGAGATAGAACGTGAAACTACTTTATTGTGTCAAGTTTCAAGAAGCTAGCACAAACCTTGTTGGATTTAGAGTTCCAAATACATCTATCAATATAGGAGAAAACAGAGTGAAAACTAAAAATTCAAACTGTTACTGGAAACGAACGCTTCAACATAGAAGAACGAAATTTGGGGAACCAAGTCGCCTTAGTGTACTGATCATTACCTGAAAGTATCATCCAGTTTGGGTGAAAAAATATTTGCTGAGATTTCTGGAGATTCGTAATTTTGGGAAGCTTGGCAACCCCTTTCCATGAAAGTATTTCTCGCCAGTCACTGCTTAGGGCTTCATCAAGAGGAAACAAAACATAGATATAGAACGTGAAACTACTTTATTGTGTCAAGTTTCAAGAAGCTAGCACAAACCGTGTTGGATTTAGAGTTCCAAATACATCTATCAATACAGGAGAAAACAGAGTGAAACCTAAAAATTCAAACTGTTACTGGAAACGAACGCTTCAACATAGAAGAACGAAATTTGGGGAACCAAGTCGCCTTAGTGTACTGATCATTACCTGAAAGTATCATCCAGTTTGGGTGAAAAAATATTTGCTGAGATTTCTGGAGATTCGTAATTTTGGGAAGCTTGGCAACCCCTTTCCATGACAGTGTTTGTTGCTAGTCACTGCTTAGGGCTACATCAAGAGGAAACAAAACATAGAGATAGAACGTGAAACTACTTTATTGTGTCAAGTTTCAAGAAGCTAGCACAAACCGTGTTGGATTTAGAGTTCCAAATACATCTATCAATACAGGAGAAAACAGAGTGAAACCTAAAAATTCAAACTGTTACTGGAAACGAACGCTTCAACATAGAAGAACGAAATTTGGGGAAGCAAGTCGCCTTAGTGTACTGATCATTACCTGAAAGTATCATCCAGTTTGGGTGAAAAAATATTTGCTGAGATTTCTGGAGATTCGTAATTTTGGGAAGCTTGGCAACCCCTTTCCATGAAAGTGTTTCTCGCCAGTCACTGCTTAGGGCTTCATCAAGAGGAAACAAAACATAGATATAGAACGTGAAACTACTTTACTGTGTCAAGTTTCAAGAAGCTAGCACAAACCGTGTTGGATTTAGAGTTCCAAATACATCTATCAATATAGGAGAAAAGAGAGTGAAACCTAAATATTCAAACTGTTACTGGAAACGAACGCTTCAACATAGAAGAACGAAATTTGGGGAACCAAGTCGCCTTAGTTTACTGATCATTACCTGAAAGTATCATCCAGTTTGGGTGAAAAAATATTTGCTGAGATTTCTGGAGATTCGTAATTTTGGGAAGCTTGGCAACCCCTTTCCATGAAAGTGTTTCTCGCCAGTCACTGCTTAGGGCTTCATCAAGAGGAAACAAAACATAGATATAGAACATGAAACTACTTCATTGTGTCAAGTTTCAAGAAGCTAGCACAAACCGTGTTGGATTTAGAGTTCCAAATACATGTATCAATATAGGAGAAAACAGAGTGAAACCTAAAAATTCAAACTGTTACTGGAAACGAACGCTTCAACATAGAAGAACGAAATTTGGGGAACCAAGTCGCCTTAGTGTACTGATCATTACCTGAAAGTATCATCCAGTTTGGGTGAAAAAATATTTGCTGAGATTTCTGGAGATTCGTAATTTTGGGAAGCTTGGCAATCCCTTTCCATGAAAGTGTTTCTCGCCAGTCACTGCTTAGGGCTTCATCAAGAGGAAACAAAACATAGATATAGAACGTGAAACTACTTTATTGTGTCAAGTTTCAAGAAGCTAGCACAAACCGTGTTGGATTTAGAGTTCCAAATACATCTATCAATATAGGAGAAAACAGAGTGAAACCTAAAAATTCAAACTGTTACTGAAAACGAACGCTTCAACATAGAAGAACGAAATTTGGGGAACCAAGTCGCCTTAGTGTACTGATCATTACCTGAAAGTATCATCCAGTTTGGGTGAAAAAATATTTGCTGAGATTTCTGGAGATTCGTAATTTTGGGAAGCTTGGCAACCCCTTTCCATGAAAGTGTTTCTCGCCAGTCACTGCTTAGGGCTTCATCAAGAGGAAAGAAAACATAGATATAGAACATGAAACTACTTTATTGTGTCAAGTTTCAAGAAGCTAGCACAAACCGTGTTGGATTTAGAGTTCCAAATACATGTATCAATATAGGAGAAAACAGAGTGAAACCTAAAAATTCAAACTGTTACTGGAAACGAACGCTTCAACATAGAAGAACGAAATTTGGGGAACCAAGTCGCCTTAGTGTACTGATCATTACCTGAAAGTATCATCCAGTTTGGGTGAAAAAATATTTGCTGAGATTTCTGGAGATTCGTAATTTTGGGAAGCTTGGCAACCCCTTTTCATGAAAGTGTTTCTCGCCAGTCACTGCTTAGGGCTTCATCAAGAGGAAACAAAACATAGAGATAGAACGTGAAACTACTTTATTGTGTCAAGTTTCAAGAAGCTAGCACAAACCGTGTTGGATTTAGAGTTCCAAATACATCTATCAATATAGGAGAAAAAAGAGTGAAACCTAAAAATTCAAACTGTTACTGGAAACGAACGCTTCAACATAGAAGAACGAAATTTGGGGAACCAAGTCGCCTTAGTGTACTGATCATTACCTGAAAGTATCATCCAGTTTGGGTGAAAAAATATTTGCTGTGATTTCTGGAGATTCGTAATTTTGGGAAGCTTAGCAACCCCTTTCCATGAAAGTGTTTGTTGCCAGTCACTGCTTAGGGCTACATCAAGAGGAAACAAAACATAGAGATAGAACATGAAACTACTTTATTGTGTCAAGTTTCAAGAAGCTAGCACAAACCGTGTTGGATTTAGAGTTCCAAATACATCTATCAATATAGGAGAAAACAGAGTGAAACCTAAAAATTCAAACTGTTACTGGAAACGAACGCTTCAACATAGAAGAACGAAATTTGGGGAAGCAAGTCGCCTTAGTGTACTGATCATTACCTGAAAGTATCATCCAGTTTGGGTGAAAAAATATTTGCTGAGATTTCTGGAGATTCGTAATTTTGGGAAGCTTGCCAACCCCTTTCCATGAAAGTGTTTCTCGCAAGTCACTGCTTAGGGCTTCATCAAGAGGAAACAAAACATAGATATAGAACGTGAAACTACTTTACTGTGTCAAGTTTCAAGAAGCTAGCACAAACCGTGTTGGATTTAGAGTTCCAAATACATCTATCAATATAGGAGAAAACAGAGTGAAACCTAAAAATTCAAACTGTTACTGGAAACGAACGCTTCAACATAGAAGAACGAAATTTGGGGAACCAAGTCGCCTTAGTTTACTGATCATTACCTGAAAGTATCATCCAGTTTGGGTGAAAAAATATTTGCTGAGATTTCTGGAGATTCGTAATTTTGGGAAGCTTGGCAACCCCTTTCCATGAAAGTGTTTCTCGCCAGTCACTGCTTAGGGCTTCATCAAGAGGAAACAAAACATAGATATAGAACGTGAAACTACTTTATTGTGTCAAGTTTCAAGAAGCTAGCACAAACCGTGTTGGATTTAGAGTTCCAAATACATGTATCAATATAGGAGAAAACAGAGTGAAACCTAAAAATTCAAACTGTTACTGGAAACGAACGCTTCAACATAGAAGAACGAAATTTGGGGAACCAAGTCGCCTTAGTGTACTGATCATTACCTGAAAGTATCATCCAGTTTGGGTGAAAAAATATTTGCTGAGATTTCTGGAGATTCGTAATTTTGGGAAGCTTGGCAACCCCTTTCCATGAAAGTGTTTGTTGCTAGTCACTGCTTAGGGCTACATCAAGAGGAAACAAAACATAGAGATAGAACGTGAAACTGCTTTATTGTGTCAAGGTTCAGGAAGCTAGCACAAACCGTGTTGGATTTAGAGTTCCAAATACATCTATCAATACAGGAGAAAACAGAGTGAAACCTAAAAATTCAAACTGTTACTGGAAACGAACGCTTCAACATAGAAGAACGAAATTTGGGGAACCAAGTCGCCTTAGTGTACTGATCATTACCTGAAAGTATCATCCAGTTTGGGTGAAAAAATATTTGCTGTGATTTCTGGAGATTCGTAATTTTGGGAAGCTTGGCAACCCCTTTCCATGAAAGTGTTTGTTGCCAGTCACTGCTTAGGGCTACATCAAGAGGAAACAAAACATAGAGATAGAACATGAAACTACTTTATTGTGTCAAGTTTCAAGAAGCTAGCACAAAAAGTGTTGGATTTAGAGTTCCAAATACATGTATCAATATAGGAGAAAACAGAGTGAAACCTAAAAATTCAAACTGTTACTGGAAACGAACGCTTCAACATAGAAGAACGAAATTTGGGGAAGCAAGTCGCCTTAGTGTACTGATCATTACCTGAAAGTATCATCCAGTTTGGGTGAAAAAATATTTGCTGAGATTTCTGGAGATTCGTAATTTTGGGAAGCTTGGCAACCCCTTTCCATGAAAGTGTTTCTCGCCAGTCACTGCTTAGGGCTACATCAAGAGGAAACAAATCATAGAGATAGAACGTGAAACTACTTTATTGTGTCAAGTTTCAAGAAGCTAGCACAAACCGTGTTGGATTTAGAGTTCCAAATACATCTATCAATATAGGAGAAAACAGAGTGAAACCTAAATTCAAACTGTTACTGGAAACGAACGCTTCAACATAGAAGAACGAAATTTCGGGAACCAAGTCGCCTTAGGGTACTGATCATTACCTGAAAGTATCATCCAGTTTGGGTGAAAAAATATTTGCTGAGATATCGGGAGATTCGTAATTTTGGGAAGCTTGGCAACCCCTTTCCATGAAAGTGTTTCTCGACAGTCACTGCTTAGGGCTTCATCAAGAGGAAACAAAACATAGATATAGAACGTGAAACTACTTTATTGTGTCAAGTTTCAAGAAGCTAGCACAAACCGTGTTGGATTTAGAGTTCCAAATACATCTATCAATATAGGAGAAAACAGAGTGAAACCTAAAAATTCAAACTGTTACTGGAAACGAACGCTTCAACATAGAAGAACGAAATTTGGGGAACCAAGTCGCCTTAGTGTACTGATCATTACCTGAAAGTATCATCCAGTTTGGGTGAAAAAATATTTGCTGAGATTTCTGGAGATTCGTAATTTTTGGAAGCTTGGCAACCCCTTTCCATGAAAGTGTTTCTCGCCAGTCACTGCTTAGGGCTACATCAAGAGGAAACAAAACATAGAGATAGAACATGAAACTACTTTATTGTGTCAAGTTTCAAGAAGCTAGCACAAACCGTGTTGGATTTAGAGTTCCAAATACATCTATCAATATAGGAGAAAACAGAGTGAAACCTAAATTCAAACTGTTGCTGGAAACGAACGCTTCAACATAGAAGAACGAAATTTGGGGAACCAAGTCGCCTTAGTGTACTGATCAATACCTGAAAGTATCATCCAGTTTGGGTGAAAAAAATATTTGCTGAGATTTCTGGAGATTCCTAATTTTTGGAAGCTTGGCAACCCCTTTCCATGAAAGTGTTTGTTGCCAGTCACTGCTTAGGGCTACATCAAGAGGAAACAAAACATAGAGATAGAACGTGAAAGTACTTTATTGTGTAAAGTTTCAAGAAGCTAGCACAAACCGTGTTGGATTTAGAGTTCCAAATACATGTATCATATAGGAGAAAACAGAGTGAAACCTAAAAATTCAAACTGTTGCTGGAGACGAACGCTTCAACATAGAAGAACGAAATTTGGGGAACCAAGTCACCTTAGTGTACTGATCTTTACCTGAAAGTATCATCCAGTTTGGGTGAAAAAATATTTGCTGAGATTTCTGGAGATTCGTAATTTTGGGAAGCTTGGCAACCCCTTTCATTGAAAGTGTTTCTCGCCAGTCACTGCTTAGGGCTACATCAAGAGGAAACAAAACATAGAGATAGAACGTGAAACTATTTTATTGTGTCAAGTTTCAGGAAGCTAGCACAAACCGTGTTGGATTTAGAGTTCCAAATACATCTATCAATACAGGAGAAAACAGAGTGAAACCTAAAAATTCAAACTGTTGCTGGAAACGAACGATTCAACATAGAAGAACGAAATTTGGGGAACCAAGTCGCCTTAGTGTACTGATCATTACCTGAAAGTATCGTCCAGTTTGGGTGAAAAAATATTTGCTGATATTTCTGGAGATTCCTAATTTTTGGAAGCTTGGCAACCCCTTTCCATGTAAGTGTTTCTCGCCAGTCACTTCTTAGGGATACATCAAGAGGAAAAAAAACATAGAGATAGAACGTGAAAGTACTTTATTGTGTAAAGTTTCAAGAAGCTAGCACAAACCGTGTTTGATTTAGAGTTCCAAATACATGTATCAATATAGGAGAAAACAGAGTGAAACCTAAAAATTCAAACTGTTGCTGGAGACAAACGCTTCAACATAGAAGAACGAAATTTGGGGAACCAAGTCACCTTAGTGTACTGATCTTTACCTGAAAGTATCATCCAGTTTGGGTGAAAAAATATTTGCTGAGATTTCTGGAGATTCGTAATTTTGGGAAGCTTGGCAACCCCTTTCCATGAAAGTGTTTCTCGCCAGTCACTGCTTAGGGCTACATCAAGAGGAAACAAAACATAGAGATAGAACGTGAAACTACTTGATTGTGTCAAGTTTCAAGAAGCTAGCACAAACCGTGTTGGATTTAGAGTTCCAAATACATCTATCAATACAGGAGAAAACAGAGTGAAACCTAAAAATTCAAACTGTTACTGGAAACGAACGCTTCAACATAGAAGAACGAAATTTGGGGAACCAAGTCGCCTTAGTGTACTGATCATTACCTGAAAGTATCATCCAGTTTGGGTGAAAAAATATTTGCTGAGATTTCTGGAGATTCGTAATTTTGGGAAGCTTGGCAACCCCTTTCCATGAAAGTGTTTGTTGCTAGTCACTGCTTAGGGCTACATCAAGAGGAAACAAAACATAGAGATAGAACGTGAAACTACTTTATTGTGTCAAGTTTCAAGAAGCTAGCACAAACCGTGTTGGATTTAGAGTTCCAAATACATCTATCAATACAGGAGAAAACAGAGTGAAACCTAAAAATTCAAACTGTTACTGGAAACGAACGCTTCAACATAGAAGAACGAAATTTGGGAAACCAAGTCGCCTTAGTGTACTGATCATTACCTGAAAGTATCATCCAGTTTGGGTGAAAAAATATTTGCTGAGATTTCTGGAGATTCGTAATTTTTGGAAGCTTGGCAACCCCTTTCCATGAAAGTGTTTCTCGCCAGTCACTGCTTAGGGCTACATCAAGAGGAAACAAAACATAGATATAGAACGTGAAACTACTTTATTGTGTTAAGTTTCAAGAAGCTAGCACAAACCGTGTTGGATTTAGAGTTCCAAATACATCTATCAATATAGGAGAAAACAGAGTGAAACCTAAATTCAAACTGTTACTGGAAACGAACGCTTCAACATAGAAGAACGAAATTTGTTGAACCAAGTCGCCTTAGGGTACTGATCATTACCTGAAAGTATCATCCAGTTTGGGTGAAAAAATATTTGCTGAGATTTCTGGAGATTCGTAATTTTGGGAAGCTTGGCAACCCCTTTCCATGAAAGTGTTTCTCGACAGTCACTGCTTAGGGCTTCATCAAGAGGAAACAAAACATAGATATAGAACGTGAAACTACTTTACTGTGTCAAGTTTCAAGAAGCTAGCACAAACCGTGTTTGATTTAGAGTTCCAAATACATCTATCAATATAGGAGAAAACAGAGTGAAACCTAAAAATTCAAACTGTTACTGGAAACGAACGCTTCAACATAGAAGAACGAAATTTGGGGAACCAAGTCGCCTTAGTGTACTGATCATTACCTGAAAGTATCATCCAGTTTGGGTGAAAAAATATTTGCTGAGATTTCTGGAGATTCGTAATTTTGGGAAGCTTGGCAACCCCTTTCCATGAAAGTGTTTGTTGCCAGTCACTGCTTAGGGCTACATCAAGAGGAAACAAAACATAGAGATAGAACGTGAAACTACTTTATTGTGTCAAGTTTCAAGAAGCTAGCACAAACCGTGTTGGATTTAGAGTTCCAAATACATCTATCAATACAGGAGAAAACAGAGTGAAACCTAAAAATTCAAACTGTTACTGGAAATGAACGCTTCAACATAGAAGAACGAAATTTGGGGGACCAACTCGCCTTAGTGTACTGATCATTACCTGAAAGTATCATCCAGTTTGGGTGAAAAAATATTTGCTGAGATTTCTGGAGATTCGTAATTTTTGGAAGCTTGGCAACCCCTTTCCATGAAAGTGTTTCTCGCCAGTCACTGCTTAGGGCTTGATCAAGAGGAAACAAAACATCGATATAGAACGTGAAACTACTTTATTGTGTCAAGTTTCAAGAAGCTAGCACAAACCATGTTGGATTTAGAGTTCCAAATACATCTATCAATACAGGAGAAAACAGAGTGAAACCTAAAAATTCAAACTGTTGCTGGAAACGAACGCTTCAACATAGAAGAACGAAATTTGGGGAACCAAGTCGCCTTAGTGTACTGATCATTACCTGAAAGTATCATCCAGTTTGGGTGAAAAAATATTTGCTGAGATTTCTGGAGATTCGTAATTTTGGGAAGCTTGGCAACCCCTTTCCATGAAAGTGTTTCTCGCCAGTCACTGCTTAGGGCTTCATCAAGAGGAAACAAAACATAGATATAGAACGTGAAACTACTTTACTGTGTCAAGTTTCAAGAAGCTAGCACAAACCGTGTTGGATTTAGAGTTCCAAATACATGTATCAATATAGGAGAAAACAGAGTGAAACCTAAAAATTCAAACTGTTACTGGAAACGAACGCTTCAACATAGAAAAACGAAATTTGGGGAACCAAGTCGCCTTAGTGTACTGATCATTACCTGAAAGTATCATCCAGTTTGGGTGAAAAAATATTTGCTGAGATTTCTGGAGATTCGTAATTTTGGGAAGCTTGCCAACCCCTTTCCATGAAAGTGTTTCTCGCCAGTCACTGCTTAGGGCTTCATCAAGAGGAAACAAAACATAGAGATACAACGTGAAACTACTTTATTGTGTCAAGTTTCAAGAAGCTAGCACAAACCGTGTTGGATTTAGAGTTCCAAATACATCTATCAATATAGGAGAAAACAGAGTGAAACCTAAATTCAAACTGTTACTGGAAACGAACGCTTCAACATAGAAGAACGAAATTTGGAGAACCAAGTCGCCTTAGTGTACTGATCATTACCTGAAAGTATCATCCAGTTTGGGTGAAAAAATATTTGCTGATATTTCTGGAGATTCGTAATTTTGGGAAGCTTGGCAACCCCTTTCCATGAAAGTGTTTCTCGACAGTCACTGCTTAGGGCTTCATCAAGAGGAAACAAAACATAGACATAGAACGTGAAACTACTTTATTGTGTCAAGTTTCAAGAAGCTAGCACAAACCGTGTTGGATTTAGAGTTCCAAATACATCTATCAATATAGGAGAAAACAGAGTGAAACCTAAAAATTCAAACTGTTACTGGAAACGAACGCTTCAACATAGAAGAACGAAATTTGGGGAACCAAGTCGCCTTAGTGTACTGATCATTACCTGAAAGTATCATCCAGTTTGGGTGAAAAAATATTTGCTGAGATTTCTGGAGATTTGTAATTTTGGGAAGCTTGGCAACCCCTTTTCATGAAAGTGTTTCTCGCCAGTCACTGCTTAGGGCTACATCAAGAGGAAACAAAACATAGAGATAGAACGTGAAACTACTTTATTGTGTCAAGTTTCAAGAAGCTAGCACAAACCGTGTTGGATTTAGAGTTCCAAATACATCTATCAATACAGGAGAAAACGGAGTAAAACCTAAAAATTCAAACTGTTACTGGAAACGAACGCTTCAACATAGAAGAACGAGATTTGGGGAACCAAGTCGCTTTAGTGTACTGATCATTACCTGAAAGTATCATCCAGTTTGGGTGAAAAAATATTTGCTGAGATTTCTGGAGATTCCTAATTTTTGGAAGCTTGGCAACCCCTTTCCATGTAAGTGTTTCTCGCCAGTCAATGCTTAGGGCTACATCAAGAGGAAAAAAAACATAGAGATAGAACG
Source organism: Spermophilus citellus (assembly GCF_964194105.1). Lineage (NCBI taxonomy): Eukaryota > Metazoa > Chordata > Mammalia > Rodentia > Sciuridae > Spermophilus > Spermophilus citellus. The sequence continues at coordinate 26,324 of NW_027673047.1, forward strand.
TGAAAGTACTTTATTGTGTAAAGTTTCAAGAAGCTAGCACAAACCGTGTTGGATATAGAGTTCCAAATACATCTATCAATATTGGAGAAAACAGAGTGAAACCTAAAAATTCAAACTGTTGCTGGAGACGAACGCTTCAACATAGAAGAACGAAATTTGGGGAACCAAGTCACCTTAGTGTACTGATCTTTACCTGAAAGTATCATCCAGTTTGGGTGAAAAAAATATTTGCTGAGATTTCTGGAGATTTGTAATTTTGGGAAGCTTGGCAACCCCTTTCCATGAAAGTGTTTCTCGCCAGTCACTGCTTAGGGCTACATCAAGAGGAAACAAATCATAGAGATAGAACGTGAAACTACTTTATTGTGTCAAGTTTCAAGAAGCTAGCACAAACCGTGTTGGATTTAGAGTTCCAAATACATCTATCAATATAGGAGAAAACAGAGTGAAACCTAAATTCAAACTGTTACTGGAAACGAACGCTTCAACATAGAAGAACGAAATTTCGGGAACCAAGTCGCCTTAGGGTACTGATCATTACCTGAAAGTATCATCCAGTTTGGGTGAAAAAATATTTGCTGAGATATCGGGAGATTCGTAATTTTGGGAAGCTTGGCAACCCCTTTCCATGAAAGTGTTTCTCGCCAGTCACTGCTTAGGGCTTCATCAAGAGGAAAGAAAACATAGATATAGAACATGAAACTACTTTATTGTGTCAAGTTTCAAGAAGCTAGCACAAACCGTGTTGGATTTAGAGTTCCAAATACATGTATCAATATAGGAGAAAACAGAGTGAAACCTAAAAATTCAAACTGTTACTGGAAACGAACGCTTCAACATAGAAGAACGAAATTTGGGGAACCAAGTCGCCTTAGTGTACTGATCATTACCTGAAAGTATCATCCAGTTTGGGTGAAAAAATATTTGCTGAGATTTCTGGAGATTCGTAATTTTGGGAAGCTTGCCAACCCCTTTCCATGAAAGTGTTTCTCGCAAGTCACTGCTTAGGGCTTCATCAAGAGGAAACAAAACATAGAGATAGAACGTGAAACTACTTTATTGTGTCAAGTTTCAAGAAGCTAGCACAAACCGTGTTGGATTTAGAGTTCCAAATACATCTATCAATATAGGAGAAAACAGAGTGAAACCTAAAAATTCAAACTGTTACTGGAAACGAACGCTTCAACATAGAAGAACGAAATTTGGGGAACCAAGTCGCCTTAGTGTACTGATCATTACCTGAAAGTATCATCCAGTTTGGGTGAAAAAATATTTGCTGTGATTTCTGGAGATTCGTAATTTTGGGAAGCTTGGCAACCCCTTTCCATGAAAGTGTTTGTTGCCAGTCACTGCTTAGGGCTACATCAAGAGGAAACAAAACATAGAGATAGAACATGAAACTACTTCATTGTGTCAAGTTTCAAGAAGCTAGCACAAACCGTGTTGGATTTAGAGTTCCAAATACATGTATCAATATAGGAGAAAACAGAGTGAAACCTAAAAATTCAAACTGTTACTGGAAACGAACGCTTCAACATAGAAGAACGAAATTTGGGGAACCAAGTCGCCTTAGTGTACTGATCATTACCTGAAAGTATCATCCAGTTTGGGTGAAAAAATATTTGCTGAGATTTCTGGAGATTCGTAATTTTGGGAAGCTTGGCAATCCCTTTCCATGAAAGTGTTTCTCGCCAGTCACTGCTTAGGGCTTCATCAAGAGGAAACAAAACATAGATATAGAACGTGAAACTACTTTATTGTGTCAAGTTTCAAGAAGCTAGCACAAACCGTGTTGGATTTAGAGTTCCAAATACATCTATCAATATAGGAGAAAACAGAGTGAAACCTAAAAATTCAAAGTGTAACTGGAAACGAACGCTTCAACATAGAAGAACGAAATTTGGGGAACCAAGTCGCCTTAGTGTACTGATCATTACCTGAAAGTATCATCCAGTTTGGGTGAAAAAATATTTGCTGAGATTTCTGGAGATTCGTAATTTTGGGAAGCTTGGCAACCCCTTTCCATGAAAGTGTTTCTCGCCAGTCACTGCTTAGGGCTTCATCAAGAGGAAAGAAAACATAGATATAGAACATGAAACTACTTTATTGTGTCAAGTTTCAAGAAGCTAGCACAAACCGTGTTGGATTTAGAGTTCCAAATACATGTATCAATATAGGAGAAAACAGAGTGAAACCTAAAAATTCAAACTGTTACTGGAAACGAACGCTTCAACATAGAAGAACGAAATTTGGGGAACCAAGTCGCCTCAGTGTACTGATCATTACCTGAAAGTATCATCCAGTTTGGGTGAAAAAATATTTGCTGAGATTTCTGGAGATTCGTAATTTTGGGAAGCTTGGCAACCCCTTTCCATGAAAGTGTTTCTCGCCAGTCACTGCTTAGGGCTTCATCAAGAGGAAACAAAACATAGAGATAGAACGTGAAACTACTTTATTGTGTCAAGTTTCAAGAAGCTAGCACAAACCGTGTTGGATTTAGAGTTCCAAATACATCTATCAATATAGGAGAAAAAAGAGTGAAACCTAAAAATTCAAACTGTTACTGGAAACGAACGCTTCAACATAGAAGAACGAAATTTGGGGAACCAAGTCGCCTTAGTGTACTGATCATTACCTGAAAGTATCATCCAGTTTGGGTGAAAAAATATTTGCTGAGATTTCTGGAGATTCGTAATTTTGGGAAGCTTGGCAACCCCTTTCCATGAAAGTATTTCTCGCCAGTCACTGCTTAGGGCTTCATCAAGAGGAAACAAAACATAGATATAGAACGTGAAACTACTTTATTGTGTCAAGTTTCAAGAAGCTAGCACAAACCGTGTTGGATTTAGAGTTCCAAATACATCTATCAATACAGGAGAAAACAGAGTGAAACCTAAAAATTCAAACTGTTACTGGAAACGAACGCTTCAACATAGAAGAACGAAATTTGGGGAACCAAGTCGCCTTAGTGTACTGATCATTACCTGAAAGTATCATCCAGTTTGGGTGAAAAAATATTTGCTGAGATTTCTGGAGATTCGTAATTTTGGGAAGCTTGGCAACCCCTTTCCATGAAAGTGTTTCTCGCCAGTCACTGCTTAGGGCTTCATCAAGAGGAAAGAAAACATAGATATAGAACATGAAACTACTTTATTGTGTCAAGTTTCAAGAAGCTAGCACAAACCGTGTTGGATTTAGAGTTCCAAATACATGTATCAATATAGGAGAAAACAGAGTGAAACCTAAAAATTCAAACTGTTACTGGAAACGAACGCTTCAACATAGAAGAACGAAATTTGGGGAACCAAGTCGCCTTAGTGTACTGATCATTACCTGAAAGTATCATCCAGTTTGGGTGAAAAAATATTTGCTGAGATTTCTGGAGATTCGTAATTTTGGGAAGCTTGGCAACCCCTTTTCATGAAAGTGTTTCTCGCCAGTCACTGCTTAGGGCTTCATCAAGAGGAAACAAAACATAGAGATAGAACGTGAAACTACTTTATTGTGTCAAGTTTCAAGAAGCTAGCACAAACCGTGTTGGATTTAGAGTTCCAAATACATCTATCAATATAGGAGAAAAAAGAGTGAAACCTAAAAATTCAAACTGTTACTGGAAACGAACGCTTCAACATAGAAGAACGAAATTTGGGGAACCAAGTCGCCTTAGTGTACTGATCATTACCTGAAAGTATCATCCAGTTTGGGTGAAAAAATATTTGCTGTGATTTCTGGAGATTCGTAATTTTGGGAAGCTTAGCAACCCCTTTCCATGAAAGTGTTTGTTGCCAGTCACTGCTTAGGGCTACATCAAGAGGAAACAAAACATAGAGATAGAACATGAAACTACTTTATTGTGTCAAGTTTCAAGAAGCTAGCACAAACCGTGTTGGATTTAGAGTTCCAAATACATCTATCAATATAGGAGAAAACAGAGTGAAACCTAAAAATTCAAACTGTTACTGGAAACGAACGCTTCAACATAGAAGAACGAAATTTGGGGAAGCAAGTCGCCTTAGTGTACTGATCATTACCTGAAAGTATCATCCAGTTTGGGTGAAAAAATATTTGCTGAGATTTCTGGAGATTCGTAATTTTGGGAAGCTTGGCAACCCCTTTCCATGAAAGTGTTTCTCGCCAGTCACTGCTTAGGGCTTCATCAAGAGGAAACAAAACATAGAGATAGAACGTGAAACTACTTTATTGTGTCAAGTTTCAAGAAGCTAGCACAAACCGTGTTGGATTTAGAGTTCCAAATACATCTATCAATATAGGAGAAAAAAGAGTGAAACCTAAAAATTCAAACTGTTACTGGAAACGAACGCTTCAACATAGAAGAACGAAATTTGGGGAACCAAGTCGCCTTAGTGTACTGATCATTACCTGAAAGTATCATCCAGTTTGGGTGAAAAAATATTTGCTGTGATTTCTGGAGATTCGTAATTTTGGGAAGCTTGGCAACCCCTTTCCATGAAAGTGTTTGTTGCCAGTCACTGCTTAGGGCTACATCAAGAGGAAACAAAACATAGAGATAGAACATGAAACTACTTTATTGTGTCAAGTTTCAAGAAGCTAGCACAAAAAGTGTTGGATTTAGAGTTCCAAATACATGTATCAATATAGGAGAAAACAGAGTGAAACCTAAAAATTCAAACTGTTACTGGAAACGAACGCTTCAACATAGAAGAACGAAATTTGGGGAAGCAAGTCGCCTTAGTGTACTGATCATTACCTGAAAGTATCATCCAGTTTGGGTGAAAAAATATTTGCTGAGATTTCTGGAGATTCGTAATTTTGGGAAGCTTGGCAACCCCTTTCCATGAAAGTGTTTCTCGCCAGTCACTGCTTAGGGCTTCATCAAGAGGAAACAAAACATAGATATAGAACGTGAAACTACTTTACTGTGTCAAGTTTCAAGAAGCTAGCACAAACCGTGTTGGATTTAGAGTTCCAAATACATCTATCAATATAGGAGAAAACAGAGTGAAACCTAAAAATTCAAACTGATACTGGAAACGAACGCTTCAACATAGAAGAACGAAATTTGGGGAACCAAGTCGCCTTGGTGTACTGATCATTACCTGAAAGTATCATCCAGTTTGGGTGAAAAAATATTTGCTGAGATTTCTGGAGATTCGTAATTTTGGGAAGCTTGGCAACCCCTTTCCATGAAAGTGTTTCTCGCCAGTCACTGCTTAGGGCTACATCAAGAGGAAACAAAACATAGAGATAGAACGTGAAACTACTTTATTGTGTCAAGTTTCAGGAAGCTAGCAAAAACCGTGTTGGATTTAGAGTTCCAAATACATCTATCAATACAGGAGAAAACAGAGTGAAACCTAAAAATTCAAACTGTTGCTGGAAACGAACGCTTCAACATAGAAGAACGAAATTTGGGGAACCAAGTCGCCTTAGTGTACTGATCATTACCTGAAAGTATCGTCCAGTTTGGGTGAAAAAATATTTGCTGATATTTCTGGAGATTCCTAATTTTTGGAAGCTTGGCAACCCCTTTCCATGTAAGTGTTTCTCGCCAGTCACTGCTTAGGGCTACATCAAGAGGAAAAAAAACATAGAGATAGAACGTGAAAGTACTTTATTGTGTAAAGTTTCAAGAAGCTAGCACAAACCGTGTTGGATTTAGAGTTCCAAATACATCTATCAATATAGGAGAAAACAGAGTGAAACCTAAAAATTCAAACTGTTGCTGGAGACGAACGCTTCAACATAGAAGAACGAAATTTGGGGAACCAAGTCACCTTAGTGTACTGATCTTTACCTGAAAGAATCATCCAGTTTGGGTGAAAAAATATTTGCTGAGATTTCTGGAGATTCGTAATTTTGGGAAGCTTGGCAACCCCTTTCCATGAAAGTGTTTCTCGCCAGTCACTGCTTAGGGCTACATCAAGAGGAAACAAAACATAGAGATAGAACGTGAAACTACTTTATTGTGTCAAGTTTCAAGAAGCTAGCACAAACCTTGTTGGATTTAGAGTTCCAAATACATCTATCAATATAGGAGAAAACAGAGTGAAAACTAAAAATTCAAACTGTTACTGGAAACGAACGCTTCAACATAGAAGAACGAAATTTGGGGAACCAAGTCGCCTTAGTGTACTGATCATTACCTGAAAGTATCATCCAGTTTGGGTGAAAAAATATTTGCTGAGATTTCTGGAGATTCGTAATTTTGGGAAGCTTGGCAACCCCTTTCCATGAAAGTATTTCTCGCCAGTCACTGCTTAGGGCTTCATCAAGAGGAAACAAAACATAGATATAGAACGTGAAACTACTTTATTGTGTCAAGTTTCAAGAAGCTAGCACAAACCGTGTTGGATTTAGAGTTCCAAATACATCTATCAATACAGGAGAAAACAGAGTGAAACCTAAAAATTCAAACTGTTACTGGAAACGAACGCTTCAACATAGAAGAACGAAATTTGGGGAACCAAGTCGCCTTAGTGTACTGATCATTACCTGAAAGTATCATCCAGTTTGGGTGAAAAAATATTTGCTGAGATTTCTGGAGATTCGTAATTTTGGGAAGCTTGGCAACCCCTTTCCATGACAGTGTTTGTTGCTAGTCACTGCTTAGGGCTACATCAAGAGGAAACAAAACATAGAGATAGAACGTGAAACTACTTTATTGTGTCAAGTTTCAAGAAGCTAGCACAAACCGTGTTGGATTTAGAGTTCCAAATACATCTATCAATACAGGAGAAAACAGAGTGAAACCTAAAAATTCAAACTGTTACTGGAAACGAACGCTTCAACATAGAAGAACGAAATTTGGGGAACCAAGTCGCCTTAGTGTACTGATCATTACCTGAAAGTATCATCCAGTTTGGGTGAAAAAATATTTGCTGAGATTTCTGGAGATTCGTAATTTTGGGAAGCTTGGCAACCCCTTTTCATGAAAGTGTTTGTTGCCAGCCACTGCTTAGGGCTACATCAAGAGGAAACAAAACATAGAGATAGAACGTGAAACTACTTTATTGTGTCAAGTTTCAAGAAGCTAGCACAAACCGTGTTGGATTTAGAGTTCCAAATACATCTATCAATATAGGAGAAAAAAGAGTGAAACCTAAAAATTCAAACTATTACTGGAAACGAACGCTTCAACATAGAAGAACGAAATTTGGGGAACCAAGTCGCCTTAGTGTACTGATCATTACCTGAAAGTATCATCCAGTTTGGGTGAAAAAATATTTGCTGTGATTTCTGGAGATTCGTAATTTTGGGAAGCTTGGCAACCCCTTTCCATGAAAGTGTTTGTTGCCAGTCACTGCTTAGGGCTACATCAAGAGGAAACAAAACATAGAGATAGAACATGAAACTACTTTATTGTGTCAAGTTTCAAGAAGCTAGCACAAAAAGTGTTGGATTTAGAGTTCCAAATACATGTATCAATATAGGAGAAAACAGAGTGAAACCTAAAAATTCAAACTGTTACTGGAAACGAACGCTTCAACATAGAAGAACGAAATTTGGGGAAGCAAGTCGCCTTAGTGTACTGATCATTACCTGAAAGTATCATCCAGTTTGGGTGAAAAAATATTTGCTGAGATTTCTGGAGATTCGTAATTTTGGGAAGCTTGGCAACCCCTTTCCATGAAAGTGTTTCTCGCCAGTCACTGCTTAGGGCTTCATCAAGAGGAAACAAAACATAGATATAGAACGTGAAACTACTTTACTGTGTCAAGTTTCAAGAAGCTAGCACAAACCGTGTTGGATTTAGAGTTCCAAATACATCTATCAATATAGGAGAAAACAGAGTGAAACCTAAAAATTCAAACTGATACTGGAAACGAACGCTTCAACATAGAAGAACGAAATTTGGGGAACCAAGTCGCCTTGGTGTACTGATCATTACCTGAAAGTATCATCCAGTTTGGGTGAAAAAATATTTGCTGAGATTTCTGGAGATTCGTAATTTTGGGAAGCTTGGCAACCCCTTTCCATGAAAGTGTTTCTCGCCAGTCACTGCTTAGGGCTACATCAAGAGGAAACAAAACATAGAGATAGAACGTGAAACTACTTTATTGTGTCAAGTTTCAGGAAGCTAGCAAAAACCGTGTTGGATTTAGAGTTCCAAATACATCTATCAATACAGGAGAAAACAGAGTGAAACCTAAAAATTCAAACTGTTGCTGGAAACGAACGCTTCAACATAGAAGAACGAAATTTGGGGAACCAAGTCGCCTTAGTGTACTGATCATTACCTGAAAGTATCGTCCAGTTTGGGTGAAAAAATATTTGCTGATATTTCTGGAGATTCCTAATTTTTGGAAGCTTGGCAACCCCTTTCCATGTAAGTGTTTCTCGCCAGTCACTGCTTAGGGCTTCATCAAGAGGAAAGAAAACATAGATATAGAACATGAAACTACTTTATTGTGTCAAGTTTCAAGAAGCTAGCACAAACCGTGTTGGATTTAGAGTTCCAAATACATGTATCAATATAGGAGAAAACAGAGTGAAACCTAAAAATTCAAACTGTTACTGGAAACGAACGCTTCAACATAGAAGAACGAAATTTGGGGGACCAAGTCGCCTTAGTGTACTGATCATTACCTGAAAGTATCATCCAGTTTGGGTGAAAAAATATTTGCTGAGATTTCTGGAGATTCGTAATTTTTGGAAGCTTGGCAACCCCTTTCCATGAAAGTGTTTCTCGCCAGTCACTGCTTAGGGCTTGATCAAGAGGAAACAAAACATCGATATAGAACGTGAAACTACTTTATTGTGTCAAGTTTCAAGAAGCTAGCACAAACCATGTTGGATTTAGAGTTCCAAATACATCTATCAATACAGGAGAAAACAGAGTGAAACCTAAAAATTCAAACTGTTGCTGGAAACGAACGCTTCAACATAGAAGAACGAAATTTGGGGAACCAAGTCGCCTTAGTGTACTGATCATTACCTGAAAGTATCATCCAGTTTGGGTGAAAAAATATTTGCTGAGATTTCTGGAGATTCGTAATTTTGGGAAGCTTGGCAACCCCTTTCCATGAAAGTGTTTCTCGCCAGTCACTGCTTAGGGCTTCATCAAGAGGAAACAAAACATAGATATAGAACGTGAAACTACTTTACTGTGTCAAGTTTCAAGAAGCTAGCACAAACCGTGTTGGATTTAGAGTTCCAAATACATGTATCAATATAGGAGAAAACAGAGTGAAACCTAAAAATTCAAACTGTTACTGGAAACGAACGCTTCAACATAGAAAAACGAAATTTGGGGAACCAAGTCGCCTTAGTGTACTGATCATTACCTGAAAGTATCATCCAGTTTGGGTGAAAAAATATTTGCTGAGATTTCTGGAGATTCGTAATTTTGGGAAGCTTGGCAACCCCTTTCCATGAAAGTGTTTCTCGCCAGTCACTGCTTAGGGCTTCATCAAGAGGAAAGAAAACATAGATATAGAACATGAAACTACTTTATTGTGTCAAGTTTCAAGAAGCTAGCACAAACCGTGTTGGATTTAGAGTTCCAAATACATGTATCAATATAGGAGAAAACAGAGTGAAACCTAAAAATTCAAACTGTTACTGGAAACGAACGCTTCAACATAGAAGAACGAAATTTGGGGAACCAAGTCGCCTTAGTGTACTGATCATTACCTGAAAGTATCATCCAGTTTGGGTGAAAAAATATTTGCTGAGATTTCTGGAGATTCGTAATTTTGGGAAGCTTGCCAACCCCTTTCCATGAAAGTGTTTCTCGCCAGTCACTGCTTAGGGCTTCATCAAGAGGAAACAAAACATAGAGATAGAACATGAAACTACTTCATTGTGTCAAGTTTCAAGAAGCTAGCACAAACCGTGTTGGATTTAGAGTTCCAAATACATGTATCAATATAGGAGAAAACAGAGTGAAACCTAAAAATTCAAACTGTTACTGGAAACGAACGCTTCAACATAGAAGAACGAAATTTGGGGGACCAAGTCGCCTTAGTGTACTGATCATTACCTGAAAGTATCAGCCAGTTTGGGTGAAAAAATATTTGCTGAGATTTCTGGAGATTCGTAATTTTGGGAAGCTTGGCAATCCCTTTCCATGAAAGTGTTTCTCGCCAGTCACTGCTTAGGGCTTCATCAAGAGGAAACAAAACATAGATATAGAACGTGAAACTACTTTATTGTGTCAAGTTTCAAGAAGCTAGCACAAACCGTGTTGGATTTAGAGTTCCAAATACATCTATCAATATAGGAGAAAACAGAGTGAAACCTAAAAATTCAAACTGTTACTGGAAACGAACGCTTCAACATAGAAGAACGAAATTTGGGGAACCAAGTCGCCTTAGTGTACTGATCATTACCTGAAAGTATCATCCAGTTTGGGTGAAAAAATATTTGCTGAGATTTCTGGAGATTCGTAATTTTGGGAAGCTTGGCAACCCCTTTCCATGAAAGTGTTTCTCGCCAGTCACTGCTTAGGGCTTCATCAAGAGGAAACAAAACATAGAGATAGAACGTGAAACTACTTTATTGTGTCAAGTTTCAAGAAGCTAGCACAAACCGTGTTGGATTTAGAGTTCCAAATACATCTATCAATATAGGAGAAAACAGAGTGAAACCTAAAAATTCAAACTGTTACTGGAAACGAACGCTTCAACATAGAAGAACGAAATTTGGGGAACCAAGTCGCCTTAGTGTACTGATCATTACCTGAAAGTATCATCCAGTTTGGGTGAAAAAATATTTGCTGTGATTTCTGGAGATTCGTAATTTTGGGAAGCTTGGCAACCCCTTTCCATGAAAGTGTTTGTTGCCAGTCACTGCTTAGGGCTACATCAAGAGGAAACAAAACGTCGAGATAGAACATGAAACTACTTCATTGTGTCAAGTTTCAAGAAGCTAGCACAAACCGTGTTGGATTTAGAGTTCCAAATACATGTATCAATATAGGAGAAAACAGAGTGAAACCTAAAAATTCAAACTGTTACTGGAAACGAACGCTTCAACATAGAAGAACGAAATTTGGGGGACCAAGTCGCCTTAGTGTACTGATCATTACCTGAAAGTATCATCCAGTTTGGGTGAAAAAATATTTGCTGAGATTTCTGGAGATTCGTAATTTTGGGAAGCTTGGCAATCCCTTTCCATGAAAGTGTTTCTCGCCAGTCACTGCTTAGGGCTTCATCAAGAGGAAACAAAACATAGATATAGAACGTGAAACTACTTTACTGTGTCAAGTTTCAAGAAGCTAGCACAAACCGTGTTGGATTTAGAGTTCCAAATACATGTATCAATATAGGAGAAAACAGAGTGCAACCTAAAAATTCAAACTGTTACTGGAAACGAACGCTTCAACATAGAAGAACGAAATTTGGGGAACCAAGTCGCCTTAGTGTACTGATCATTACATGAAAGTATCATCCAGTTAGGGTGAAAAAATATTTGCTGAGATTTCTGGAGATTCGTAATTTTGGGAAGCTTGGCAACCCCTTTCCATGAAAGTGTTTCTCGCCAGTCACTGCTTAGGGCTTCATCAAGAGGAAAGAAAACATAGATATAGAACATGAAACTACTTTATTGTGTCAAGTTTCAAGAAGCTAGTACAAACCGTGTTGGATTTAGAGTTCCAAATACATCTATCAATATAGGAGAAAACAGAGTGAAACCTAAAAATTCAAACTGTTACTGGAAACGAACGCTTCAACATAGAAGAACGAAATTTGGGGAACCAAGTCGCCTTAGTGTACTGATCATTACCTGAAAGTATCATCCAGTTTGGGTGAAAAAATATTTGCTGAGATTTCTGGAGATTCGTAATTTTGGGAAGCTTGCCAACCCCTTTCCATGAAAGTGTTTCTCGCCAGTCACTGCTTAGGGCTTCATCAAGAGGAAACAAAACATAGAGATAGAACGTGAAACTACTTTATTGTGTCAAGTTTCAAGAAGCTAGCACAAACCGTGTTGGATTTAGAGTTCCAAATACATCTATCAATATAGGAGAAAACAGAGTGAAACCTAAAAATTCAAACTGTTACTGGAAACGAACGCTTCAACATAGAAGAACGAAATTTGGGGAACCAAGTCGCCTTAGTGTACTGATCATTACCTGAAAGTATCATCCAGTTTGGGTGAAAAAATATTTGCTGTGATTTCTGGAGATTCGTAATTTTGGGAAGCTTGGCAACCCCTTTCCATGAAAGTGTTTGTTGCCAGTCACTGCTTAGGGCTACATCAAGAGGAAACAAAACATAGAGATAGAACATGAAACTACTTCATTGTGTCAAGTTTCAAGAAGCTAGCACAAACCGTGTTGGATTTAGAGTTCCAAATACATGTATCAATATAGGAGAAAACAGAGTGAAACCTAAAAATTCAAACTGTTACTGGAAACGAACGCTTCAACATAGAAGAACGAAATTTGGGGGACCAAGTCGCCTTAGTGTACTGATCATTACCTGAAAGTATCAGCCAGTTTGGGTGAAAAAATATTTGCTGAGATTTCTGGAGATTCGTAATTTTGGGAAGCTTGGCAATCCCTTTCCATGAAAGTGTTTCTCGCCAGTCACTGCTTAGGGCTTCATCAAGAGGAAACAAAACATAGATATAGAACGTGAAACTACTTTATTGTGTCAAGTTTCAAGAAGCTAGCACAAACCGTGTTGGATTTAGAGTTCCAAATACATCTATCAATATAGGAGAAAACAGAGTGAAACCTAAAAATTCAAACTGTTACTGGAAACGAACGCTTCAACATAGAAGAACGAAATTTGGGGAACCAAGTCGCCTTAGTGTACTGATCATTACCTGAAAGTATCATCCAGTTTGGGTGAAAAAATATTTGCTGAGATTTCTGGAGATTCGTAATTTTGGGAAGCTTGGCAACCCCTTTCCATGAAAGTGTTTCTCGCCAGTCACTGCTTAGGGCTTCATCAAGAGGAAACAAAACATAGAGATAGAACGTGAAACTACTTTATTGTGTCAAGTTTCAAGAAGCTAGCACAAACCGTGTTGGATTTAGAGTTCCAAATACATCTATCAATATAGGAGAAAACAGAGTGAAACCTAAAAATTCAAACTGTTACTGGAAACGAACGCTTCAACATAGAAGAACGAAATTTGGGGAACCAAGTCGCCTTAGTGTACTGATCATTACCTGAAAGTATCATCCAGTTTGGGTGAAAAAATATTTGCTGTGATTTCTGGAGATTCGTAATTTTGGGAAGCTTGGCAACCCCTTTCCATGAAAGTGTTTGTTGCCAGTCACTGCTTAGGGCTACATCAAGAGGAAACAAAACATAGAGATAGAACATGAAACTACTTCATTGTGTCAAGTTTCAAGAAGCTAGCACAAACCGTGTTGGATTTAGAGTTCCAAATACATCTATCAATATAGGAGAAAACAGAGTGAAACCTAAAAATTCAAACTGTTACTGGAAACGAACGCTTCAACATAGAAGAACGAAATTTGGGGAACCAAGTCGCCTTAGTGTACTGATCATTACCTGAAAGTATCATCCAGTTTGGGTGAAAAAATATTTGCTGAGATTTCTGGAGATTCGTAATTTTGGGAAGCTTGGCAACCCCTTTCCATGAAAGTGTTTCTCGCCAGTCACTGCTTAGGGCTTCATCAAGAGGAAACAAAACATAGAGATAGAACATGAAACTACTTTATTGTGTCAAGTTTCAAGAAGCTAGCACAAACCGTGTTGGATTTAGAGTTCCAAATACATGTATCAATATAGGAGAAAACAGAGTGAAACCTAAAAATTCAAACTGTTACTGGAAACGAACGCTTCAACATAGAAGAACGAAATTTGGGGAACCAAGTCGCCTTAGTGTACTGATCATTACCTGAAAGTATCATCCAGTTTGGGTGAAAAAATATTTGCTGAGATTTCTGGAGATTCGTAATTTTGGGAAGCTTGGCAACCCCTTTCCATGAAAGTGTTTCTCGCCAGTCACTGCTTAGGGCTTCATCAAGAGGAAACAAAACATAGAGATAGAACGTGAAACTACTTTATTGTGTCAAGTTTCAAGAAGCTAGCACAAACCGTGTTGGATTTAGAGTTCCAAATACATCTATCAATATAGGAGAAAACAGAGTGAAACCTAAAAATTCAAACTGTTACTGGAAACGAACGCTTCAACATAGAAGAACGAAATTTGGGGAAGCAAGTCGCCTTAGTGTACTGATCATTACCTGAAAGTATCATCCAGTTTGGGTGAAAAAATATTTGCTGTGATTTCTGGAGATTCGTAATTTTGGGAAGCTTGGCAACCCCTTTCCATGAAAGTGTTTGTTGCCAGTCACTGCTTAGGGCTACATCAAGAGGAAACAAAACATAGAGATAGAACATGAAACTACTTTATTGTGTCAAGTTTCAAGAAGCTAGCACAAAAAGTGTTGGATTTAGAGTTCCAAATACATGTATCAATATAGGAGAAAACAGAGTGAAACCTAAAAATTCAAACTGTTACTGGAAACGAACGCTTCAACATAGAAGAACGAAATTTGGGGAAGCAAGTCGCCTTAGTGTACTGATCATTACCTGAAAGTATCATCCAGTTTGGGTGAAAAAATATTTGCTGAGATTTCTGGAGATTCGTAATTTTGGGAAGCTTGGCAACCCCTTTCCATGAAAGTGTTTCTCGCCAGTCACTGCTTAGGGCTTCATCAAGAGGAAACAAAACATAGATATAGAACGTGAAACTACTTTACTGTGTCAAGTTTCAAGAAGCTAGCACAAACCGTGTTGGATTTAGAGTTCCAAATACATCTATCAATATAGGAGAAAACAGAGTGAAACCTAAAAATTCAAACTGATACTGGAAACGAACGCTTCAACATAGAAGAACGAAATTTGGGGAACCAAGTCGCCTTGGTGTACTGATCATTACCTGAAAGTATCATCCAGTTTGGGTGAAAAAATATTTGCTGAGATTTCTGGAGATTCGTAATTTTGGGAAGCTTGGCAACCCCTTTCCATGAAAGTGTTTCTCGCCAGTCACTGCTTAGGGCTACATCAAGAGGAAACAAAACATAGAGATAGAACGTGAAACTACTTTATTGTGTCAAGTTTCAGGAAGCTAGCAAAAACCGTGTTGGATTTAGAGTTCCAAATACATCTATCAATACAGGAGAAAACAGAGTGAAACCTAAAAATTCAAACTGTTGCTGGAAACGAACGCTTCAACATAGAAGAACGAAATTTGGGGAACCAAGTCGCCTTAGTGTACTGATCATTACCTGAAAGTATCGTCCAGTTTGGGTGAAAAAATATTTGCTGATATTTCTGGAGATTCCTAATTTTTGGAAGCTTGGCAACCCCTTTCCATGTAAGTGTTTCTCGCCAGTCACTGCTTAGGGCTACATCAAGAGGAAAAAAAACATAGAGATAGAACGTGAAAGTACTTTATTGTGTAAAGTTTCAAGAAGCTAGCACAAACCGTGTTGGATTTAGAGTTCCAAATACATCTATCAATATAGGAGAAAACAGAGTGAAACCTAAAAATTCAAACTGTTGCTGGAGACGAACGCTTCAACATAGAAGAACGAAATTTGGGGAACCAAGTCACCTTAGTGTACTGATCTTTACCTGAAAGAATCATCCAGTTTGGGTGAAAAAATATTTGCTGAGATTTCTGGAGATTCGTAATTTTGGGAAGCTTGGCAACCCCTTTCCATGAAAGTGTTTCTCGCCAGTCACTGCTTAGGGCTACATCAAGAGGAAACAAAACATAGAGATAGAACGTGAAACTACTTTATTGTGTCAAGTTTCAAGAAGCTAGCACAAACCTTGTTGGATTTAGAGTTCCAAATACATCTATCAATATAGGAGAAAACAGAGTGAAACCTAAAAATTCAAAGTGTTACTGGAAACGAACGCTTCAACATAGAAGAACGAAATTTGGGGAACCAAGTCGCCTTAGTGTACTGATCATTACCTGAAAGTATCATCCAGTTTGGGTGAAAAAATATTTGCTGAGATTTCTGGAGATTCGTAATTTTGGGAAGCTTGGCAACCCCTTTCCATGAAAGTATTTCTCGCCAGTCACTGCTTAGGGCTTCATCAAGAGGAAACAAAACATAGATATAGAACGTGAAACTACTTTATTGTGTCAAGTTTCAAGAAGCTAGCACAAACCGTGTTGGATTTAGAGTTCCAAATACATCTATCAATACAGGAGAAAACAGAGTGAAACCTAAAAATTCACACTGTTACTGGAAACGAACGCTTCAACATAGAAGAACGAAATTTGGGGAACCAAGTCGCCTTAGTGTACTGATCATTACCTGAAAGTATCATCCAGTTTGGGTGAAAAAATATTTGCTGAGATTTCTGGAGATTCGTAATTTTGGGAAGCTTGGCAACCCCTTTCCATGACAGTGTTTGTTGCTAGTCACTGCTTAGGGCTACATCAAGAGGAAACAAAACATAGAGATAGAACGTGAAACTACTTTATTGTGTCAAGTTTCAAGAAGCTAGCACAAACCGTGTTGGATTTAGAGTTCCAAATACATCTATCAATACAGGAGAAAACAGAGTGAAACCTAAAAATTCAAACTGTTACTGGAAACGAACGCTTCAACATAGAAGAACGAAATTTGGGGAAGCAAGTCGCCTTAGTGTACTGATCATTACCTGAAAGTATCATCCAGTTTGGGTGAAAAAATATTTGCTGAGATTTCTGGAGATTCGTAATTTTGGGAAGCTTGGCAACCCCTTTCCATGAAAGTGTTTCTCGCCAGTCACTGCTTAGGGCTTCATCAAGAGGAAACAAAACATAGATATAGAACGTGAAACTACTTTACTGTGTCAAGTTTCAAGAAGCTAGCACAAACCATGTTGGATTTAGAGTTCCAAATACATCTATCAATATAGGAGAAAAGAGAGTGAAACCTAAATATTCAAACTGTTACTGGAAACGAACGCTTCAACATAGAAGAACGAAATTTGGGGAACCAAGTCGCCTTAGTGTACTGATCATTACCTGAAAGTATCATCCAGTTTGGGTGAAAAAATATTTGCTGAGATTTCTGGAGATTCGTAATTTTGGGAAGCTTGGCAACCCCTTTCCATGAAAGTATTTCTCGCCAGTCACTGCTTAGGGCTTCATCAAGAGGAAACAAAACATAGATATAGAACGTGAAACTACTTTATTGTGTCAAGTTTCAAGAAGCTAGCACAAACCGTGTTGGATTTAGAGTTCCAAATACATCTATCAATACAGGAGAAAACAGAGTGAAACCTAAAAATTCAAACTGTTACTGGAAACGAACGCTTCAACATAGAAGAACGAAATTTGGGGAACCAAGTCGCCTTAGTGTACTGATCATTACCTGAAAGTATCATCCAGTTTGGGTGAAAAAATATTTGCTGAGATTTCTGGAGATTCGTAATTTTGGGAAGCTTGGCAACCCCTTTCCATGAAAGTGTTTGTTGCTAGTCACTGCTTAGGGCTACATCAAGAGGAAACAAAACATAGAGATAGAACGTGAAACTACTTTATTGTGTCAAGTTTCAAGAAGCTAGCACAAACCGTGTTGGATTTAGAGTTCCAAATACATCTATCAATACAGGAGAAAACAGAGTGAAACCTAAAAATTCAAACTGTTACTGGAAACGAACGCTTCAACATAGAAGAACGAAATTTGGGGAACCAAGTCGCCTTAGTGTACTGATCATTACCTGAAAGTATCATCCAGTTTGGGTGAAAAAATATTTGCTGAGATTTCTGGAGATTCGTAATTTTTGGAAGCTTGGCAACCCCTTTCCATGAAAGGGTTTCTCGCCAGTCACTGCTTAGGGCTTCATCAAGAGGAAACAAAACATAGATATAGAACGTGAAACTACTTTATTGTGTCAAGTTTCAAGAAGCTAGCACAAACCGTGTTGGATTTAGAGTTCCAAATACATCTATCAATACAGGAGAAAACAGAGTGAAACCTAAAAATTCAAACTGTTGCTGGAAACGAACGCTTCAACATAGAAGAACGAAATTTGGAGAACCAAGTCGCCTTAGTGTACTGATCATTACCTGAATGTATCATCCAGTTTGGGTGAAAAAATATTTGCTGATATTTCTGGAGATTCGTAATTTTGGGAAGCTTGGCAACCCCTTTCCATGAAAGTGTTTCTCGCCAGTCACTGCTTAGGGCTTCATCAAGAGGAAACAAAACATAGATATAGAACGTGAAACTACTTTACTGTGTCAAGTTTCAAGAAGCTAGCACAAACCGTGTTGGATTTAGAGTTCCAAATACATGTATCAATATAGGAGAAAACAGAGTGCAACCTAAAAATTCAAACTGTTACTGGAAACGAACGCTTCAACATAGAAGAACGAAATTTGGGGAACCAAGTCGCCTTAGTGTACTGATCATTACATGAAAGTATCATCCAGTTAGGGTGAAAAAATATTTGCTGACATTTCTGGAGATTCGTAATTTTGGGAAGCTTGGCAACCCCTTTCCATTAAAGTGTTTCTCGCCAGTCACTGCTTAGGGCTTCATCAAGAGGAAAGAAAACATAGATATAGAACATGAAACTACTTTATTGTGTCAAGTTTCAAGAAGCTAGCACAAACCGTGTTGGATTTAGAGTTCCAAATACATGTATCAATATAGGAGAAAACAGAGTGAAACCTAAAAATTCAAACTGTTACTGGAAACGAACGCTTCAACATAGAAGAACGAAATTTGGGGAACCAAGTCGCCTTAGTGTACTGATCATTACCTGAAAGTATCATCCAGTTTGGGTGAAAAAATATTTGCTGAGATTTCTGGAGATTCGTAATTTTGGGAAGCTTGCCAACCCCTTTCCATGAAAGTGTTTCTCGCCAGTCACTGCTTAGGGCTTCATCAAGAGGAAACAAAACATAGAGATAGAACGTGAAACTACTTTATTGTGTCAAGTTTCAAGAAGCTAGCACAAACCGTGTTGGATTTAGAGTTCCAAATACATCTATCAATATAGGAGAAAACAGAGTGAAACCTAAAAATTCAAACTGTTACTGGAAACGAACGCTTCAACATAGAAGAACGAAATTTGGGGAACCAAGTCGCCTTAGTGTACTGATCATTACCTGAAAGTATCATCCAGTTTGGGTGAAAAAATATTTGCTGTGATTTCTGGAGATTCGTAATTTTGGGAAGCTTGGCAACCCCTTTCCATGAAAGTGTTTGTTGCCAGTCACTGCTTAGGGCTACATCAAGAGGAAACAAAACATAGAGATAGAACATGAAACTACTTCATTGTGTCAAGTTTCAAGAAGCTAGCACAAACCGTGTTGGATTTAGAGTTCCAAATACATGTATCAATATAGGAGAAAACAGAGTGAAACCTAAAAATTCAAACTGTTACTGGAAACGAACGCTTCAACATAGAAGAACGAAATTTGGGGGACCAAGTCGCCTTAGTGTACTGATCATTACCTGAAAGTATCATCCAGTTTGGGTGAAAAAATATTTGCTGAGATTTCTGGAGATTCGTAATTTTGGGAAGCTTGGCAATCCCTTTCCATGAAAGTGTTTCTCGCCAGTCACTGCTTAGGGCTTCATCAAGAGGAAACAAAACATAGATATAGAACGTGAAACTACTTTATTGTGTCAAGTTTCAAGAAGCTAGCACAAACCGTGTTGGATTTAGAGTTCCAAATACATCTATCAATATAGGAGAAAACAGAGTGAAACCTAAAAATTCAAACTGTTACTGGAAACGAACGCTTCAACATAGAAGAACGAAATTTGGGGAACCAAGTCGCCTTAGTGTACTGATCATTACCTGAAAGTATCATCCAGTTTGGGTGAAAAAATATTTGCTGAGATTTCTGGAGATTCGTAATTTTGGGAAGCTTGGCAACCCCTTTCCATGAAAGTGTTTCTCGCCAGTCACTGCTTAGGGCTTCATCAACAGGAAAGAAAACATAGATATAGAACATGAAACTACTTTATTGTGTCAAGTTTCAAGAAGCTAGCACAAACCGTGTTGGATTTAGAGTTCCAAATACATGTATCAATATAGGAGAAAACAGAGTGAAACCTAAAAATTCAAACTGTTACTGGAAACGAACGCTTCAACATAGAAGAACGAAATTTGGGGAACCAAGTCGCCTTAGTGTACTGATCATTACCTGAAAGTATCATCCAGTTTGGGTGAAAAAATATTTGCTGAGATTTCTGGAGATTCGTAATTTTGGGAAGCTTGGCAACCCCTTTCCATGAAAGTGTTTCTCGCCAGTCACTGCTTAGGGCTTCATCAAGAGGAAACAAAACATAGAGATAGAACTTGAAACTACTTTATTGTGTCAAGTTTCAAGAAGCTAGCACAAACCGTGTTGGATTTAGAGTTCCAAATACATCTATCAATATAGGAGAAAAAAGAGTGAAACCTAAAAATTCAAACTGTTACTGGAAACGAACGCTTCAACATAGAAGAACGAAATTTGGGGAACCAAGTCGCCTTAGTGTACTGATCATTACCTGAAAGTATCATCCAGTTTGGGTGAAAAAATATTTGCTGTGATTTCTGGAGATTCGTAATTTTGGGAAGCTTGGCAACCCCTTTCCATGAAAGTGTTTGTTGCCAGTCACTGCTTAGGGCTACATCAAGAGGAAACAAAACATAGAGATAGAACATGAAACTACTTTATTGTGTCAAGTTTCAAGAAGCTAGCACAAAAAGTGTTGGATTTAGAGTTCCAAATACATGTATCAATATAGGAGAAAACAGAGTGAAACCTAAAAATTCAAACTGTTACTGGAAACGAACGCTTCAACATAGAAGAACGAAATTTGGGGAAGCAAGTCGCCTTAGTGTACTGATCATTACCTGAAAGTATCATCCAGTTTGGGTGAAAAAATATTTGCTGAGATTTCTGGAGATTCGTAATTTTGGGAAGCTTGGCAACCCCTTTCCATGAAAGTGTTTCTCGCCAGTCACTGCTTAGGGCTTCATCAAGAGGAAACAAAACATAGATATAGAACGTGAAACTACTTTACTGTGTCAAGTTTCAAGAAGCTAGCACAAACCGTGTTGGATTTAGAGTTCCAAATACATCTATCAATATAGGAGAAAACAGAGTGAAACCTAAAAATTCAAACTGATACTGGAAACGAACGCTTCAACATAGAAGAACGAAATTTGGGGAACCAAGTCGCCTTGGTGTACTGATCATTACCTGAAAGTATCATCCAGTTTGGGTGAAAAAATATTTGCTGAGATTTCTGGAGATTCGTAATTTTGGGAAGCTTGGCAACCCCTTTCCATGAAAGTGTTTCTCGCCAGTCACTGCTTAGGGCTACATCAAGAGGAAACAAAACATAGAGATAGAACGTGAAACTACTTTATTGTGTCAAGTTTCAGGAAGCTAGCAAAAACCGTGTTGGATTTAGAGTTCCAAATACATCTATCAATACAGGAGAAAACAGAGTGAAACCTAAAAATTCAAACTGTTGCTGGAAACGAACGCTTCAACATAGAAGAACGAAATTTGGGGAACCAAGTCGCCTTAGTGTACTGATCATTACCTGAAAGTATCGTCCAGTTTGGGTGAAAAAATATTTGCTGAGATTTCTGGAGATTCGTAATTTTGGGAAGCTTGGCAACCCCTTTCCATGAAAGTATTTCTCGCCAGTCACTGCTTAGGGCTTCATCAAGAGGAAACAAAACATATATATAGAACGTGAAACTACTTTATTGTGTCAAGTTTCAAGAAGCTAGCACAAACCGTGTTGGATTTAGAGTTCCAAATACATCTATCAATACAGGAGAAAACAGAGTGAAACCTAAAAATTCAAACTGTTACTGGAAACGAACGCTTCAACATAGAAGAACGAAATTTGGGGAACCAAGTCGCCTTAGTGTACTGATCATTACCTGAAAGTATCATCCAGTTTGGGTGAAAAAATATTTGCTGAGATTTCTGGAGATTCGTAATTTTGGGAAGCTTGGCAACCCCTTTCCATGACAGTGTTTGTTGCTAGTCACTGCTTAGGGCTACATCAAGAGGAAACAAAACATAGAGATAGAACGTGAAACTACTTTATTGTGTCAAGTTTCAAGAAGCTAGCACAAACCGTGTTGGATTTAGAGTTCCAAATACATCTATCAATACAGGAGAAAACAGAGTGAAACCTAAAAATTCAAACTGTTACTGGAAACGAACGCTTCAACATAGAAGAACGAAATTTGGGGAAGCAAGTCGCCTTAGTGTACTGATCATTACCTGAAAGTATCATCCAGTTTGGGTGAAAAAATATTTGCTGAGATTTCTGGAGATTCGTAATTTTGGGAAGCTTGGCAACCCCTTTCCATGAAAGTGTTTCTCGCCAGTCACTGCTTAGGGCTTCATCAAGAGGAAACAAAACATAGATATAGAACGTGAAACTACTTTACTGTGTCAAGTTTCAAGAAGCTAGCACAAACCGTGTTGGATTTAGAGTTCCAAATACATCTATCAATATAGGAGAAAAGAGAGTGAAACCTAAATATTCAAACTGTTACTGGAAACGAACGCTTCAACATAGAAGAACGAAATTTGGGGAACCAAGTCGCCTTAGTGTACTGATCATTACCTGAAAGTATCATCCAGTTTGGGTGAAAAAATATTTGCTGAGATTTCTGGAGATTCGTAATTTTGGGAAGCTTGGCAACCCCTTTCCATGAAAGTGTTTCTCGCCAGTCACTGCTTAGGGCTTCATCAAGAGGAAACAAAACATAGATATAGAACATGAAACTACTTCATTGTGTCAAGTTTCAAGAAGCTAGCACAAACCGTGTTGGATTTAGAGTTCCAAATACATGTATCAATATAGGAGAAAACAGAGTGAAACCTAAAAATTCAAACTGTTACTGGAAACGAACGCTTCAACATAGAAGAACGAAATTTGGGGAACCAAGTCGCCTTAGTGTACTGATCATTACCTGAAAGTATCATCCAGTTTGGGTGAAAAAATATTTGCTGAGATTTCTGGAGATTCGTAATTTTGGGAAGCTTGGCAATCCCTTTCCATGAAAGTGTTTCTCGCCAGTCACTGCTTAGGGCTTCATCAAGAGGAAACAAAACATAGATATAGAACGTGAAACTACTTTATTGTGTCAAGTTTCAAGAAGCTAGCACAAACCGTGTTGGATTTAGAGTTCCAAATACATGTATCAATATAGGAGAAAACAGAGTGAAACCTAAAAATTCAAACTGTTACTGGAAACGAACGCTTCAACATAGAAGAACGAAATTTGGGGAACCAAGTCGCCTTAGTGTACTGATCATTACCTGAAAGTATCATCCAGTTTGGGTGAAAAAATATTTGCTGAGATTTCTGGAGATTCGTAATTTTGGGAAGCTTGGCAACCCCTTTTCATGAAAGTGTTTCTCGCCAGTCACTGCTTAGGGCTTCATCAAGAGGAAACAAAACATAGAGATAGAACGTGAAACTACTTTATTGTGTCAAGTTTCAAGAAGCTAGCACAAACCGTGTTGGATTTAGAGTTCCAAATACATCTATCAATATAGGAGAAAACAGAGTGAAACCTAAAAATTCAAACTGTTACTGGAAACGAACGCTTCAACATAGAAGAACGAAATTTGGGGAACCAAGTCGCCTTAGTGTACTGATCATTACCTGAAAGTATCATCCAGTTTGGGTGAAAAAATATTTGCTGTGATTTCTGGAGATTCGTAATTTTGGGAAGCTTAGCAACCCCTTTCCATGAAAGTGTTTGTTGCCAGACACTGCTTAGGGCTACATCAAGAGGAAACAAAACATAGAGATAGAACATGAAACTACTTTATTGTGTCAAGTTTCAAGAAGCTAGCACAAACCGTGTTGGATTTAGAGTTCCAAATACATCTATCAATATAGGAGAAAACAGAGTGAAACCTAAAAATTCAAACTGTTACTGGAAACGAACGCTTCAACATAGAAGAACGAAATTTGGGGAAGCAAGTCGCCTTAGTGTACTGATCATTACCTGAAAGTATCATCCAGTTTGGGTGAAAAAATATTTGCTGAGATTTCTGGAGATTCGTAATTTTGGGAAGCTTGGCAACCCCTTTCCATGAAAGTGTTTCTCGCCAGTCACTGCTTAGGGCTTCATCAAGAGGAAACAAAACATAGAGATAGAACGTGAAACTACTTTATTGTGTCAAGTTTCAAGAAGCTAGCACAAACCGTGTTGGATTTAGAGTTCCAAATACATCTATCAATATAGGAGAAAAAAGAGTGAAACCTAAAAATTCAAACTGTTACTGGAAACGAACGCTTCAACATAGAAGAACGAAATTTGGGGAACCAAGTCGCCTTAGTGTACTGATCATTACCTGAAAGTATCATCCAGTTTGGGTGAAAAAATATTTGCTGTGATTTCTGGAGATTCGTAATTTTGGGAAGCTTGGCAACCCCTTTCCATGAAAGTGTTTGTCGCCAGTCACTGCTTAGGGCTACATCAAGAGGAAACAAAACATAGAGATAGAACATGAAACTACTTTATTGTGTCAAGTTTCAAGAAGCTAGCACAAAAAGTGTTGGATTTAGAGTTCCAAATACATGTATCAATATAGGAGAAAACAGAGTGAAACCTAAAAATTCAAACTGTTACTGGAAACGAACGCTTCAACATAGAAGAACGAAATTTGGGGAAGCAAGTCGCCTTAGTGTACTGATCATTACCTGAAAGTATCATCCAGTTTGGGTGAAAAAATATTTGCTGAGATTTCTGGAGATTCGTAATTTTGGGAAGCTTGGCAACCCCTTTCCATGAAAGTGTTTCTCGCCAGTCACTGCTTAGGGCTTCATCAAGAGGAAACAAAACATAGATATAGAACGTGAAACTACTTTACTGTGTCAAGTTTCAAGAAGCTAGCACAAACCGTGTTGGATTTAGAGTTCCAAATACATCTATCAATATAGGAGAAAACAGAGTGAAACCTAAAAATTCAAACTGATACTGGAAACGAACGCTTCAACATAGAAGAACGAAATTTGGGGAACCAAGTCGCCTTGGTGTACTGATCATTACCTGAAAGTATCATCCAGTTTGGGTGAAAAAATATTTGCTGAGATTTCTGGAGATTCGTAATTTTGGGAAGCTTGGCAACCCCTTTCCATGAAAGTGTTTCTCGCCAGTCACTGCTTAGGGCTACATCAAGAGGAAACAAAACATAGAGATAGAATGTGAAACTACTTTATTGTGTCAAGTTTCAGGAAGCTAGCAAAAACCGTGTTGGATTTAGAGTTCCAAATACATCTATCAATACAGGAGAAAACAGAGTGAAACCTAAAAATTCAAACTGTTGCTGGAAACGAACGCTTCAACATAGAAGAACGAAATTTGGGGAACCAAGTCGCCTTAGTGTACTGATCATTACCTGAAAGTATCATCCAGTTTGGGTGAAAAAATATTTGCTGAGATTTCTGGAGATTCGTAATTTTGGGAAGCTTGGCAACCCCTTTCCATGACAGTGTTTGTTGCTAGTCACTGCTTAGGGCTACATCAAGAGGAAACAAAACATAGAGATAGAACGTGAAACTACTTTATTGTGTCAAGTTTCAAGAAGCTAGCACAAACCGTGTTGGATTTAGAGTTCCAAATACATCTATCAATACAGGAGAAAACAGAGTGAAACCTAAAAATTCAAACTGTTACTGGAAACGAACGCTTCAACATAGAAGAACGAAATTTGGGGAAGCAAGTCGCCTTAGTGTACTGATCATTACCTGAAAGTATCATCCAGTTTGGGTGAAAAAATATTTGCTGAGATTTCTGGAGATTCGTAATTTTGGGAAGCTTGGCAACCCCTTTCCATGAAAGTGTTTCTCGCCAGTCACTGCTTAGGGCTTCATCAAGAGGAAACAAAACATAGATATAGAACGTGAAACTACTTTACTGTGTCAAGTTTCAAGAAGCTAGCACAAACCGTGTTGGATTTAGAGTTCCAAATACATCTATCAATATAGGAGAAAAGAGAGTGAAACCTAAATATTCAAACTGTTACTGGAAACGAACGCTTCAACATAGAAGAACGAAATTTGGGGAACCAAGTCGCCTTAGTTTACTGATCATTACCTGAAAGTATCATCCAGTTTGGGTGAAAAAATATTTGCTGAGATTTCTGGAGATTCGTAATTTTGGGAAGCTTGGCAACCCCTTTCCATGAAAGTGTTTCTCGCCAGTCACTGCTTAGGGCTTCATCAAGAGGAAACAAAACATAGATATAGAACATGAAACTACTTCATTGTGTCAAGTTTCAAGAAGCTAGCACAAACCGTGTTGGATTTAGAGTTCCAAATACATGTATCAATATAGGAGAAAACAGAGTGAAACCTAAAAATTCAAACTGTTACTGGAAACGAACGCTTCAACATAGAAGAACGAAATTTGGGGAACCAAGTCGCCTTAGTGTACTGATCATTACCTGAAAGTATCATCCAGTTTGGGTGAAAAAATATTTGCTGAGATTTCTGGAGATTCGTAATTTTGGGAAGCTTGGCAATCCCTTTCCATGAAAGTGTTTCTCGCCAGTCACTGCTTAGGGCTTCATCAAGAGGAAACAAAACATAGATATAGAACGTGAAACTACTTTATTGTGTCAAGTTTCAAGAAGCTAGCACAAACCGTGTTGGATTTAGAGTTCCAAATACATCTATCAATATAGGAGAAAACAGAGTGAAACCTAAAAATTCAAACTGTTACTGAAAACGAACGCTTCAACATAGAAGAACGAAATTTGGGGAACCAAGTCGCCTTAGTGTACTGATCATTACCTGAAAGTATCATCCAGTTTGGGTGAAAAAATATTTGCTGAGATTTCTGGAGATTCGTAATTTTGGGAAGCTTGGCAACCCCTTTCCATGAAAGTGTTTCTCGCCAGTCACTGCTTAGGGCTTCATCAAGAGGAAAGAAAACATAGATATAGAACATGAAACTATTTATTGTGTCAAGTTTCAAGAAGCTAGCACAAACCGTGTTGGATTTAGAGTTCCAAATACATGTATCAATATAGGAGAAAACAGAGTGAAACCTAAAAATTCAAACTGTTACTGGAAACGAACGCTTCAACATAGAAGAACGAAATTTGGGGAACCAAGTCGCCTTAGTGTACTGATCATTACCTGAAAGTATCATCCAGTTTGGGTGAAAAAATATTTGCTGAGATTTCTGGAGATTCGTAATTTTGGGAAGCTTGGCAACCCCTTTTCATGAAAGTGTTTCTCGCCAGTCACTGCTTAGGGCTTCATCAAGAGGAAACAAAACATAGAGATAGAACGTGAAACTACTTTATTGTGTCAAGTTTCAAGAAGCTAGCACAAACCGTGTTGGATTTAGAGTTCCAAATACATCTATCAATATAGGAGAAAAAAGAGTGAAACCTAAAAATTCAAACTGTTACTGGAAACGAACGCTTCAACATAGAAGAACGAAATTTGGGGAACCAAGTCGCCTTAGTGTACTGATCATTACCTGAAAGTATCATCCAGTTTGGGTGAAAAAATATTTGCTGTGATTTCTGGAGATTCGTAATTTTGGGAAGCTTAGCAACCCCTTTCCATGAAAGTGTTTGTTGCCAGTCACTGCTTAGGGCTACATCAAGAGGAAACAAAACATAGAGATAGAACATGAAACTACTTTATTGTGTCAAGTTTCAAGAAGCTAGCACAAACCGTGTTGGATTTAGAGTTCCAAATACATCTATCAATACAGGAGAAAACAGAGTGAAACCTAAAAATTCAAACTGTTACTGGAAACGAACGCTTCAACATAGAAGAACGAAATTTGGGGAAGCAAGTCGCCTTAGTGTACTGATCATTACCTGAAAGTATCATCCAGTTTGGGTGAAAAAATATTTGCTGAGATTTCTGGAGATTCGTAATTTTGGGAAGCTTGGCAACCCCTTTCCATGAAAGTGTTTCTCGCCAGTCACTGCTTAGGGCTTCATCAAGAGGAAACAAAACATAGATATAGAACGTGAAACTACTTTACTGTGTCAAGTTTCAAGAAGCTAGCACAAACCGTGTTGGATTTAGAGTTCCAAATACATCTATCAATATAGGAGAAAACAGAGTGAAACCTAAAAATTCAAACTGTTACTGGAAACGAACGCTTCAACATAGAAGAACGAAATTTGGGGAACCAAGTCGCCTTAGTTTACTGATCATTACCTGAAAGTATCATCCAGTTTGGGTGAAAAAATATTTGCTGAGATTTCTGGAGATTCGTAATTTTGGGAAGCTTGGCAACCCCTTTCCATGAAAGTGTTTCTCGCCAGTCACTGCTTAGGGCTTCATCAAGAGGAAACAAAACATAGATATAGAACATGAAACTACTTTATTGTGTCAAGTTTCAAGAAGCTAGCACAAACCGTGTTGGATTTAGAGTTCCAAATACATGTATCAATATAGGAGAAAACAGAGTGAAACCTAAAAATTCAAACTGTTACTGGAAACGAACGCTTCAACATAGAAGAACGAAATTTGGGGAACCAAGTCGCCTTAGTGTACTGATCATTACCTGAAAGTATCATCCAGTTTGGGTGAAAAAATATTTGCTGAGATTTCTGGAGATTCGTAATTTTGGGAAGCTTGGCAACCCCTTTCCATGAAAGTGTTTGTTGCTAGTCACTGCTTAGGGCTACATCAAGAGGAAACAAAACATAGAGATAGAACGTGAAACTGCTTTATTGTGTCAAGGTTCAGGAAGCTAGCACAAACCGTGTTGGATTTAGAGTTCCAAATACATCAATCAATACAGGAGAAAACAGAGTGAAACCTAAAAATTCAAACTGTTACTGGAAACGAACGCTTCAACATAGAAGAACGAAATTTGGGGAACCAAGTCGCCTTAGTGTACTGATCATTACCTGAAAGTATCATCCAGTTTGGGTGAAAAAATATTTGCTGTGATTTCTGGAGATTCGTAATTTTGGGAAGCTTGGCAACCCCTTTCCATGAAAGTGTTTGTTGCCAGTCACTGCTTAGGGCTACATCAAGAGGAAACAAAACATAGAGATAGAACATGAAACTACTTTATTGTGTCAAGTTTCAAGAAGCTAGCTCAAAAAGTGTTGGATTTAGAGTTCCAAATACATGTATCAATATAGGAGAAAACAGAGTGAAACCTAAAAATTCAAACTGTTACTGGAAACGAACGCTTCAACATAGAAGAACGAAATTTGGGGAAGCAAGTCGCCTTAGTGTACTGATCATTACCTGAAAGTATCATCCAGTTTGGGTGAAAAAATATTTGCTGAGATTTCTGGAGATTCGTAATTTTGGGAAGCTTGGCAACCCCTTTCCATGAAAGTGTTTCTCGCCAGTCACTGCTTAGGGCTACATCAAGAGGAAACAAATCATAGAGATAGAACGTGAAACTACTTTATTGTGTCAAGTTTCAAGAAGCTAGCACAAACCGTGTTGGATTTAGAGTTCCAAATACATCTATCAATATAGGAGAAAACAGAGTGAAACCTAAATTCAAACTGTTACTGGAAACGAACGCTTCAACATAGAAGAACGAAATTTCGGGAACCAAGTCGCCTTAGGGTACTGATCATTACCTGAAAGTATCATCCAGTTTGGGTGAAAAAATATTTGCTGAGATATCGGGAGATTCGTAATTTTGGGAAGCTTGGCAACCCCTTTCCATGAAAGTGTTTCTCGACAGTCACTGCTTAGGGCTTCATCAAGAGGAAACAAAACATAGATATAGAACGTGAAACTACTTTATTGTGTCAAGTTTCAAGAAGCTAGCACAAACCGTGTTGGATTTAGAGTTCCAAATACATCTATCAATATAGGAGAAAACAGAGTGAAACCTAAAAATTCAAACTGTTACTGGAAACGAACGCTTCAACATAGAAGAACGAAATTTGGGGAACCAAGTCGCCTTAGTGTACTGATCATTACCTGAAAGTATCATCCAGTTTGGGTGAAAAAATATTTGCTGAGATTTCTGGAGATTCGTAATTTTTGGAAGCTTGGCAACCCCTTTCCATGAAAGTGTTTCTCGCCAGTCACTGCTTAGGGCTACATCAAGAGGAAACAAAACATAGAGATAGAACATGAAACTACTTTATTGTGTCAAGTTTCAAGAAGCTAGCACAAACCGTGTTGGATTTAGAGTTCCAAATACATCTATCAATATAGGAGAAAACAGAGTGAAACCTAAATTCAAACTGTTGCTGGAAACGAACGCTTCAACATAGAAGAACGAAATTTGGGGAACCAAGTCGCCTTAGTGTACTGATCATTACCTGAAAGTATCATCCAGTTTGGGTGAAAAAAATATTTGCTGAGATTTCTGGAGATTCCTAATTTTTGGAAGCTTGGCAACCCCTTTCCATGAAAGTGTTTGTTGCCAGTCACTGCTTAGGGCTACATCAAGAGGAAACAAAACATAGAGATAGAACGTGAAAGTACTTTATTGTGTAAAGTTTCAAGAAGCTAGCACAAACCGTGTTGGATTTAGAGTTCCAAATACATGTATCATATAGGAGAAAACAGAGTGAAACCTAAAAATTCAAACTGTTGCTGGAGACGAACGCTTCAACATAGAAGAACGAAATTTGGGGAACCAAGTCACCTTAGTGTACTGATCTTTACCTGAAAGTATCATCCAGTTTGGGTGAAAAAATATTTGCTGAGATTTCTGGAGATTCGTAATTTTGGGAAGCTTGGCAACCCCTTTCATTGAAAGTGTTTCTCGCCAGTCACTGCTTAGGGCTACATCAAGAGGAAACAAAACATAGAGATAGAACGTGAAACTATTTTATTGTGTCAAGTTTCAGGAAGCTAGCACAAACCGTGTTGGATTTAGAGTTCCAAATACATCTATCAATACAGGAGAAAACAGAGTGAAACCTAAAAATTCAAACTGTTGCTGGAAACGAACGATTCAACATAGAAGAACGAAATTTGGGGAACCAAGTCGCCTTAGTGTACTGATCATTACCTGAAAGTATCGTCCAGTTTGGGTGAAAAAATATTTGCTGATATTTCTGGAGATTCCTAATTTTTGGAAGCTTGGCAACCCCTTTCCATGTAAGTGTTTCTCGCCAGTCACTGCTTAGGGATACATCAAGAGGAAAAAAAAACATAGAGATAGAACGTGAAAGTACTTTATTGTGTAAAGTTTCAAGAAGCTAGCACAAACCGTGTTGGATTTAGAGTTCCAAATACATGTATCAATATAGGAGAAAACAGAGTGAAACCTAAAAATTCAAACTGTTGCTGGAGACAAACGCTTCAACATAGAAGAACGAAATTTGGGGAACCAAGTCACCTTAGTGTACTGATCTTTACCTGAAAGTATCATCCAGTTTGGGTGAAAAAATATTTGCTGAGATTTCTGGAGATTCGTAATTTTGGGAAGCTTGGCAACCCCTTTCCATGAAAGTGTTTCTCGCCAGTCACTGCTTAGGGCTACATCAAGAGGAAACAAAACATAGAGATAGAACGTGAAACTACTTGATTGTGTCAAGTTTCAAGAAGCTAGCACAAACCGTGTTGGATTTAGAGTTCCAAATACATCTATCAATACAGGAGAAAACAGAGTGAAACCTAAAAATTCAAACTGTTACTGGAAACGAACGCTTCAACATAGAAGAACGAAATTTGGGGAACCAAGTCGCCTTAGTGTACTGATCATTACCTGAAAGTATCATCCAGTTTGGGTGAAAAAATATTTGCTGAGATTTCTGGAGATTCGTAATTTTGGGAAGCTTGGCAACCCCTTTCCATGAAAGTGTTTGTTGCTAGTCACTGCTTAGGGCTACATCAAGAGGAAACAAAACATAGAGATAGAACGTGAAACTACTTTATTGTGTCAAGTTTCAAGAAGCTAGCACAAACCGTGTTGGATTTAGAGTTCCAAATACATCTATCAATACAGGAGAAAACAGAGTGAAACCTAAAAATTCAAACTGTTACTGGAAACGAACGCTTCAACATAGAAGAACGAAATTTGGGGAACCAAGTCGCCTTAGTGTACTGATCATTACCTGAAAGTATCATCCAGTTTGGGTGAAAAAATATTTGCTGAGATTTCTGGAGATTCGTAATTTTTGGAAGCTTGGCAACCCCTTTCCATGAAAGTGTTTCTCGCCAGTCACTGCTTAGGGCTACATCAAGAGGAAACAAAACATAGATATAGAACGTGAAACTACTTTATTGTGTTAAGTTTCAAGAAGCTAGCACAAACCGTGTTGGATTTAGAGTTCCAAATACATCTATCAATATAGGAGAAAACAGAGTGAAACCTAAATTCAAACTGTTACTGGAAACGAACGCTTCAACATAGAAGAACGAAATTTGTTGAACCAAGTCGCCTTAGGGTACTGATCATTACCTGAAAGTATCATCCAGTTTGGGTGAAAAAATATTTGCTGAGATTTCTGGAGATTCGTAATTTTGGGAAGCTTGGCAACCCCTTTCCATGAAAGTGTTTCTCGCCAGTCACTGCTTAGGGCTTCATCAAGAGGAAACAAAACATAGATATAGAACGTGAAACTACTTTACTGTGTCAAGTTTCAAGAAGCTAGCACAAATCGTGTTTGATTTAGAGTTCCAAATACATCTATCAATATAGGAGAAAACAGAGTGAAACCTAAAAATTCAAACTGTTACTGGAAACGAACGCTTCAACATAGAAGAACGAAATTTGGGGAACCAAGTCGCCTTAGTGTACTGATCATTACCTGAAAGTATCATCCAGTTTGGGTGAAAAAATATTTGCTGAGATTTCTGGAGATTCGTAATTTTGGGAAGCTTGGCAACCCCTTTCCATGAAAGTGTTTGTTGCCAGTCACTGCTTAGGGCTACATCAAGAGGAAACAAAACATAGAGATAGAACGTGAAACTACTTTATTGTGTCAAGTTTCAAGAAGCTAGCACAAACCGTGTTGGATTTAGAGTTCCAAATACATCTATCAATACAGGAGAAAACAGAGTGAAACCTAAAAATTCAAACTGTTACTGGAAATGAACGCTTCAACATAGAAGAACGAAATTTGGGGGACCAAGTCGCCTTAGTGTACTGATCATTACCTGAAAGTATCATCCAGTTTGGGTGAAAAAATATTTGCTGAGATTTCTGGAGATTCGTAATTTTGGGAAGCTTGGCAACCCCTTTCCATGAAAGTGTTTCTCGCCAGTCACTGCTTAGGGCTTGATCAAGAGGAAACAAAACATCGATATAGAACGTGAAACTACTTTATTGTGTCAAGTTTCAAGAAGCTAGCACAAACCATGTTGGATTTAGAGTTCCAAATACATCTATCAATACAGGAGAAAACAGAGTGAAACCTAAAAATTCAAACTGTTGCTGGAAACGAACGCTTCAACATAGAAGAACGAAATTTGGGGAACCAAGTCGCCTTAGTGTACTGATCATTACCTGAAAGTATCATCCAGTTTGGGTGAAAAAATATTTGCTGAGATTTCTGGAGATTCGTAATTTTGGGAAGCTTGGCAACCCCTTTCCATGAAAGTGTTTCTCGCCAGTCACTGCTTAGGGCTTCATCAAGAGGAAACAAAACATAGATATAGAACGTGAAACTACTTTACTGTGTCAAGTTTCAAGAAGCTAGCACAAACCGTGTTGGATTTAGAGTTCCAAATACATGTATCAATATAGGAGAAAACAGAGTGAAACCTAAAAATTCAAACTGTTACTGGAAACGAACGCTTCAACATAGAAAAACGAAATTTGGGGAACCAAGTCGCCTTAGTGTACTGATCATTACCTGAAAGTATCATCCAGTTTGGGTGAAAAAATATTTGCTGAGATTTCTGGAGATTCGTAATTTTGGGAAGCTTGGCAACCCCTTTCAATGAAAGTGTTTCTCGCCAGTCACTGCTTAGGGCTTCATCAAGAGGAAACAAAACATAGAGATACAACGTGAAACTACTTTATTGTGTCAAGTTTCAAGAAGCTAGCACAAACCGTGTTGGATTTAGAGTTCCAAATACATCTATCAATATAGGAGAAAACAGAGTGAAACCTAAATTCAAACTGTTACTGGAAACGAACGCTTCAACATAGAAGAACGAAATTTGGGGAACCAAGTCGCCTTAGTGTACTGATCATTACCTGAAAGTATCATCCAGTTTGGGTGAAAAAATATTTGCTGAGATTTCTGGAGATTCGTAATTTTGGGAAGCTTGGCAACCCCTTTCCATGAAAGTGTTTCTCGACAGTCACTGCTTAGGGCTTCATCAAGAGGAAACAAAACATAGACATAGAACGTGAAACTACTTTATTGTGTCAAGTTTCAAGAAGCTAGCACAAACCGTGTTGGATTTAGAGTTCCAAATACATCTATCAATATAGGAGAAATCAGAGTGAAACCTAAAAATTCAAACTGTTACTGGAAACGAACGCTTCAACATAGAAGAACGAAATTTGGGGAACCAAGTCGCCTTAGTGTACTGATCATTACCTGAAAGTATCATCCAGTTTGGGTGAAAAAATATTTGCTGAGATTTCTGGAGATTTGTAATTTTGGGAAGCTTGGCAACCCCTTTTCATGAAAGTGTTTCTCGCCAGTCACTGCTTAGGGCTACATCAAGAGGAAACAAAACATAGAGATAGAACGTGAAACTACTTTATTGTGTCAAGTTTCAAGAAGCTAGCACAAACCGTGTTGGATTTAGAGTTCCAAATACATCTATCAATACAGGAGAAAACGGAGTAAAACCTAAAAATTCAAACTGTTACTGGAAACGAACGCTTCAACATAGAAGAACGAGATTTGGGGAACCAAGTCGCTTTAGTGTACTGATCATTACCTGAAAGTATCATCCAGTTTGGGTGAAAAAATATTTGCTGAGATTTCTGGAGATTCCTAATTTTTGGAAGCTTGGCAACCCCTTTCCATGTAAGTGTTTCTCGCCAGTCAATGCTTAGGGCTACATCAAGAGGAAAAAAAACATAGAGATAGAACGTGAAAGTACTTTATTGTGTAAAGTTTCAAGAAGCTAGCACAAACCGTGTTGGATATAGAGTTCCAAATACATCTATCAATATTGGAGAAAACAGAGTGAAACCTAAAAATTCAAACTGTTGCTGGAGACGAACGCTTCAACATAGAAGAACGAAATTTGGGGAACCAAGTCACCTTAGTGTACTGATCTTTACCTGAAAGTATCATCCAGTTTGGGTGAAAAAAATATTTGCTGAGATTTCTGGAGATTTGTAATTTTGGGAAGCTTGGCAACCCCTTTCCATGAAAGTGTTTCTCGCCAGTCACTGCTTAGGGCTACATCAAGAGGAAACAAATCATAGAGATAGAACGTGAAACTACTTTATTGTGTCAAGTTTCAAGAAGCTAGCACAAACCGTGTTGGATTTAGAGTTCCAAATACATCTATCAATATAGGAGAAAACAGAGTGAAACCTAAATTCAAACTGTTACTGGAAACGAACGCTTCAACATAGAAGAACGAAATTTCGGGAACCAAGTCGCCTTAGGGTACTGATCATTACCTGAAAGTATCATCCAGTTTGGGTGAAAAAAGATTTGCTGAGATATCGGGAGATTCGTAATTTTGGGAAGCTTGGCAACCCCTTTCCATGAAAGTGTTTCTCGCCAGTCACTGCTTAGGGCTTCATCAAGAGGAAAGAAAACATAGATATAGAACATGAAACTACTTTATTGTGTCAAGTTTCAAGAAGCTAGCACAAACCGTGTTGGATTTAGAGTTCCAAATACATGTATCAATATAGGAGAAAACAGAGTGAAACCTAAAAATTCAAACTGTTACTGGAAACGAACGCTTCAACATAGAAGAACGAAATTTGGGGAACCAAGTCGCCTTAGTGTACTGATCATTACCTGAAAGTATCATCCAGTTTGGGTGAAAAAATATTTGCTGAGATTTCTGGAGATTCGTAATTTTGGGAAGCTTGCCAACCCCTTTCCATGAAAGTGTTTCTCGCAAGTCACTGCTTAGGGCTTCATCAAGAGGAAACAAAACATAGAGATAGAACGTGAAACTACTTTATTGTGTCAAGTTTCAAGAAGCTAGCACAAACCGTGTTGGATTTAGAGTTCCAAATACATCTATCAATATAGGAGAAAACAGAGTGAAACCTAAAAATTCAAACTGTTACTGGAAACGAACGCTTCAACATAGAAGAACGAAATTTGGGGAACCAAGTCACCTTAGTGTACTGATCATTACCTGAAAGTATCATCCAGTTTGGGTGAAAAAATATTTGCTGTGATTTCTGGAGATTCGTAATTTTGGGAAGCTTGGCAACCCCTTTCCATGAAAGTGTTTGTTGCCAGTCACTGCTTAGGGCTACATCAAGAGGAAACAAAACATAGAGATAGAACATGAAACTACTTCATTGTGTCAAGTTTCAAGAAGCTAGCACAAACCGTGTTGGATTTAGAGTTCCAAATACATGTATCAATATAGGAGAAAACAGAGTGAAACCTAAAAATTCAAACTGTTACTGGAAACGAACGCTTCAACATAGAAGAACGAAATTTGGGGAACCAAGTCGCCTTAGTGTACTGATCATTACCTGAAAGTATCATCCAGTTTGGGTGAAAAAATATTTGCTGAGATTTCTGGAGATTCGTAATTTTGGGAAGCTTGGCAATCCCTTTCCATGAAAGTGTTTCTCGCCAGTCACTGCTTAGGGCTTCATCAAGAGGAAACAAAACATAGAGATAGAACGTGAAACTACTTTATTGTGTCAAGTTTCAAGAAGCTAGCACAAACCTTGTTGGATTTAGAGTTCCAAATACATCTATCAATATAGGAGAAAACAGAGTGAAACCTAAAAATTCAAACTGTAACTGGAAACGAACGCTTCAACATAGAAGAACGAAATTTGGGGAACCAAGTCGCCTTAGTGTACTGATCATTACCTGAAAGTATCATCCAGTTTGGGTGAAAAAATATTTGCTGAGATTTCTGGAGATTCGTAATTTTGGGAAGCTTGGCAACCCCTTTCCATGAAAGTGTTTCTCGCCAGTCACTGCTTAGGGCTTCATCAAGAGGAAAGAAAACATAGATATAGAACATGAAACTACTTTATTGTGTCAAGTTTCAAGAAGCTAGCACAAACCGTGTTGGATTTAGAGTTCCAAATACATGTATCAATATAGGAGAAAACAGAGTGAAACCTAAAAATTCAAACTGTTACTGGAAACGAACGCTTCAACATAGAAGAACGAAATTTGGGGAACCAAGTCGCCTTAGTGTACTGATCATTACCTGAAAGTATCATCCAGTTTGGGTGAAAAAATATTTGCTGAGATTTCTGGAGATTCGTAATTTTGGGAAGCTTGCCAACCCCTTTCCATGAAAGTGTTTCTCGCCAGTCACTGCTTAGGGCTTCATCAAGAGGAAACAAAACATAGAGATAGAACGTGAAACTACTTTATTGTGTCAAGTTTCAAGAAGCTAGCACAAACCGTGTTGGATTTAGAGTTCCAAATACATCTATCAATATAGGAGAAAAAAGAGTGAAACCTAAAAATTCAAACTGTTACTGGAAACGAACGCTTCAACATAGAAGAACGAAATTTGGGGAACCAAGTCGCCTTAGTGTACTGATCATTACCTGAAAGTATCATCCAGTTTGGGTGAAAAAATATTTGCTGAGATTTCTGGAGATTCGTAATTTTGGGAAGCTTGGCAACCCCTTTCCATGAAAGTATTTCTCGCCAGTCACTGCTTAGGGCTTCATCAAGAGGAAACAAAACATAGATATAGAACGTGAAACTACTTTATTGTGTCAAGTTTCAAGAAGCTAGCACAAACCGTGTTGGATTTAGAGTTCCAAATACATCTATCAATACAGGAGAAAACAGAGTGAAACCTAAAAATTCAAACTGTTACTGGAAACGAACGCTTCAACATAGAAGAACGAAATTTGGGGAACCAAGTCGCCTTAGTGTACTGATCATTACCTGAAAGTATCATCCAGTTTGGGTGAAAAAATATTTGCTGAGATTTCTGGAGATTCGTAATTTTGGGAAGCTTGGCAACCCCTTTCCATGACAGTGTTTGTTGCTAGTCACTGCTTAGGGCTACATCAAGAGGAAACAAAACATAGAGATAGAACGTGAAACTACTTTATTGTGTCAAGTTTCAAGAAGCTAGCACAAACCGTGTTGGATTTAGAGTTCCAAATACATCTATCAATACAGGAGAAAACAGAGTGAAACCTAAAAATTCAAACTGTTACTGGAAACGAACGCTTCAACATAGAAGAACGAAATTTGGGGAAGCAAGTCGCCTTAGTGTACTGATCATTACCTGAAAGTATCATCCAGTTTGGGTGAAAAAATATTTGCTGAGATTTCTGGAGATTCGTAATTTTGGGAAGCTTGGCAACCCCTTTCCATGAAAGTGTTTCTCGCCAGTCACTGCTTAGGGCTTCATCAAGAGGAAACAAAACATAGATATAGAACGTGAAACTACTTTACTGTGTCAAGTTTCAAGAAGCTAGCACAAACCGTGTTGGATTTAGAGTTCCAAATACATCTATCAATATAGGAGAAAAGAGAGTGAAACCTAAATATTCAAACTGTTACTGGAAACGAACGCTTCAACATAGAAGAACGAAATTTGGGGAACCAAGTCGCCTTAGTTTACTGATCATTACCTGAAAGTATCATCCAGTTTGGGTGAAAAAATATTTGCTGAGATTTCTGGAGATTCGTAATTTTGGGAAGCTTGGCAACCCCTTTCCATGAAAGTGTTTCTCGCCAGTCACTGCTTAGGGCTTCATCAAGAGGAAACAAAACATAGATATAGAACATGAAACTACTTCATTGTGTCAAGTTTCAAGAAGCTAGCACAAACCGTGTTGGATTTAGAGTTCCAAATACATGTATCAATATAGGAGAAAACAGAGTGAAACCTAAAAATTCAAACTGTTACTGGAAACGAACGCTTCAACATAG
The DNA here is from genome assembly GCF_964194105.1 of Spermophilus citellus. Taxonomy (NCBI): domain Eukaryota; kingdom Metazoa; phylum Chordata; class Mammalia; order Rodentia; family Sciuridae; genus Spermophilus; species Spermophilus citellus. The sequence goes on from NW_027673047.1 coordinate 65,198, forward strand.
AAGAACGAAATTTGGGGAACCAAGTCGCCTTAGTGTACTGATCATTACCTGAAAGTATCATCCAGTTTGGGTGAAAAAATATTTGCTGAGATTTCTGGAGATTCGTAATTTTGGGAAGCTTGGCAATCCCTTTCCATGAAAGTGTTTCTCGCCAGTCACTGCTTAGGGCTTCATCAAGAGGAAACAAAACATAGATATAGAACGTGAAACTACTTTATTGTGTCAAGTTTCAAGAAGCTAGCACAAACCGTGTTGGATTTAGAGTTCCAAATACATCTATCAATATAGGAGAAAACAGAGTGAAACCTAAAAATTCAAACTGTTACTGAAAATGAACGCTTCAACATAGAAGAACGAAATTTGGGGAACCAAGTCGCCTTAGTGTACTGATCATTACCTGAAAGTATCATCCAGTTTGGGTGAAAAAATATTTGCTGAGATTTCTGGAGATTCGTAATTTTGGGAAGCTTGGCAACCCCTTTCCATGAAAGTGTTTCTCGCCAGTCACTGCTTAGGGCTTCATCAAGAGGAAAGAAAACATAGATATAGAACATGAAACTACTTTATTGTGTCAAGTTTCAAGAAGCTAGCACAAACCGTGTTTGATTTAGAGTTCCAAATACATCTATCAATATAGGAGAAAACAGAGTGAAACCTAAAAATTCAAACTGTTACTGGAAACGAACGCTTCAACATAGAAGAACGAAATTTGGGGAACCAAGTCGCCTTAGTGTACTGATCATTACCTGAAAGTATCATCCAGTTTGGGTGAAAAAATATTTGCTGAGATTTCTGGAGATTCGTAATTTTGGGAAGCTTGGCAACCCCTTTCCATGAAAGTGTTTGTTGCCAGTCACTGCTTAGGGCTACATCAAGAGGAAACAAAACATAGAGATAGAACGTGAAACTACTTTATTGTGTCAAGTTTCAAGAAGCTAGCACAAACCGTGTTGGATTTAGAGTTCCAAATACATCTATCAATACAGGAGAAAACAGAGTGAAACCTAAAAATTCAAACTGTTACTGGAAATGAACGCTTCAACATAGAAGAACGAAATTTGGGGGACCAAGTCGCCTTAGTGTACTGATCATTACCTGAAAGTATCATCCAGTTTGGGTGAAAAAATATTTGCTGAGATTTCTGGAGATTCGTAATTTTTGGAAGCTTGGCAACCCCTTTCCATGAAAGTGTTTCTCGCCAGTCACTGCTTAGGGCTTGATCAAGAGGAAACAAAACATCGATATAGAACGTGAAACTACTTTATTGTGTCAAGTTTCAAGAAGCTAGCACAAACCATGTTGGATTTAGAGTTCCAAATACATCTATCAATACAGGAGAAAACAGAGTGAAACCTAAAAATTCAAACTGTTGCTGGAAACGAACGCTTCAACATAGAAGAACGAAATTTGGGGAACCAAGTCGCCTTAGTGTACTGATCATTACCTGAAAGTATCATCCAGTTTGGGTGAAAAAATATTTGCTGAGATTTCTGGAGATTCGTAATTTTGGGAAGCTTGGCAACCCCTTTCCATGAAAGTGTTTCTCGCCAGTCACTGCTTAGGGCTTCATCAAGAGGAAACAAAACATAGATATAGAACGTGAAACTACTTTACTGTGTCAAGTTTCAAGAAGCTAGCACAAACCGTGTTGGATTTAGAGTTCCAAATACATGTATCAATATAGGAGAAAACAGAGTGAAACCTAAAAATTCAAACTGTTACTGGAAACGAACGCTTCAACATAGAAAAACGAAATTTGGGGAACCAAGTCGCCTTAGTGTACTGATCATTACCTGAAAGTATCATCCAGTTTGGGTGAAAAAATATTTGCTGAGATTTCTGGAGATTCGTAATTTTGGGAAGCTTGGCAACCCCTTTCAATGAAAGTGTTTCTCGCCAGTCACTGCTTAGGGCTTCATCAAGAGGAAACAAAACATAGAGATACAACGTGAAACTACTTTATTGTGTCAAGTTTCAAGAAGCTAGCACAAACCGTGTTGGATTTAGAGTTCCAAATACATCTATCAATATAGGAGAAAACAGAGTGAAACCTAAATTCAAACTGTTACTGGAAACGAACGCTTCAACATAGAAGAACGAAATTTGGGGAACCAAGTCGCCTTAGTGTACTGATCATTACCTGAAAGTATCATCCAGTTTGGGTGAAAAAATATTTGCTGAGATTTCTGGAGATTCGTAATTTTGGGAAGCTTGGCAACCCCTTTCCATGAAAGTGTTTCTCGACAGTCACTGCTTAGGGCTTCATCAAGAGGAAACAAAACATAGACATAGAACGTGAAACTACTTTATTGTGTCAAGTTTCAAGAAGCTAGCACAAACCGTGTTGGATTTAGAGTTCCAAATACATCTATCAATATAGGAGAAATCAGAGTGAAACCTAAAAATTCAAACTGTTACTGGAAACGAACGCTTCAACATAGAAGAACGAAATTTGGGGAACCAAGTCGCCTTAGTGTACTGATCATTACCTGAAAGTATCATCCAGTTTGGGTGAAAAAATATTTGCTGAGATTTCTGGAGATTTGTAATTTTGGGAAGCTTGGCAACCCCTTTTCATGAAAGTGTTTCTCGCCAGTCACTGCTTAGGGCTACATCAAGAGGAAACAAAACATAGAGATAGAACGTGAAACTACTTTATTGTGTCAAGTTTCAAGAAGCTAGCACAAACCGTGTTGGATTTAGAGTTCCAAATACATCTATCAATACAGGAGAAAACGGAGTAAAACCTAAAAATTCAAACTGTTACTGGAAACGAACGCTTCAACATAGAAGAACGAGATTTGGGGAACCAAGTCGCTTTAGTGTACTGATCATTACCTGAAAGTATCATCCAGTTTGGGTGAAAAAATATTTGCTGAGATTTCTGGAGATTCCTAATTTTTGGAAGCTTGGCAACCCCTTTCCATGTAAGTGTTTCTCGCCAGTCAATGCTTAGGGCTACATCAAGAGGAAAAAAAACATAGAGATAGAACGTGAAAGTACTTTATTGTGTAAAGTTTCAAGAAGCTAGCACAAACCGTGTTGGATATAGAGTTCCAAATACATCTATCAATATTGGAGAAAACAGAGTGAAACCTAAAAATTCAAACTGTTGCTGGAGACGAACGCTTCAACATAGAAGAACGAAATTTGGGGAACCAAGTCACCTTAGTGTACTGATCTTTACCTGAAAGTATCATCCAGTTTGGGTGAAAAAAATATTTGCTGAGATTTCTGGAGATTTGTAATTTTGGGAAGCTTGGCAACCCCTTTCCATGAAAGTGTTTCTCGCCAGTCACTGCTTAGGGCTACATCAAGAGGAAACAAATCATAGAGATAGAACGTGAAACTACTTTATTGTGTCAAGTTTCAAGAAGCTAGCACAAACCGTGTTGGATTTAGAGTTCCAAATACATCTATCAATATAGGAGAAAACAGAGTGAAACCTAAATTCAAACTGTTACTGGAAACGAACGCTTCAACATAGAAGAACGAAATTTCGGGAACCAAGTCGCCTTAGGGTACTGATCATTACCTGAAAGTATCATCCAGTTTGGGTGAAAAAAGATTTGCTGAGATATCGGGAGATTCGTAATTTTGGGAAGCTTGGCAACCCCTTTCCATGAAAGTGTTTCTCGCCAGTCACTGCTTAGGGCTTCATCAAGAGGAAAGAAAACATAGATATAGAACATGAAACTACTTTATTGTGTCAAGTTTCAAGAAGCTAGCACAAACCGTGTTGGATTTAGAGTTCCAAATACATGTATCAATATAGGAGAAAACAGAGTGAAACCTAAAAATTCAAACTGTTACTGGAAACGAACGCTTCAACATAGAAGAACGAAATTTGGGGAACCAAGTCGCCTTAGTGTACTGATCATTACCTGAAAGTATCATCCAGTTTGGGTGAAAAAATATTTGCTGAGATTTCTGGAGATTCGTAATTTTGGGAAGCTTGCCAACCCCTTTCCATGAAAGTGTTTCTCGCAAGTCACTGCTTAGGGCTTCATCAAGAGGAAACAAAACATAGAGATAGAACGTGAAACTACTTTATTGTGTCAAGTTTCAAGAAGCTAGCACAAACCGTGTTGGATTTAGAGTTCCAAATACATCTATCAATATAGGAGAAAACAGAGTGAAACCTAAAAATTCAAACTGTTACTGGAAACGAACGCTTCAACATAGAAGAACGAAATTTGGGGAACCAAGTCACCTTAGTGTACTGATCATTACCTGAAAGTATCATCCAGTTTGGGTGAAAAAATATTTGCTGTGATTTCTGGAGATTCGTAATTTTGGGAAGCTTGGCAACCCCTTTCCATGAAAGTGTTTGTTGCCAGTCACTGCTTAGGGCTACATCAAGAGGAAACAAAACATAGAGATAGAACATGAAACTACTTCATTGTGTCAAGTTTCAAGAAGCTAGCACAAACCGTGTTGGATTTAGAGTTCCAAATACATGTATCAATATAGGAGAAAACAGAGTGAAACCTAAAAATTCAAACTGTTACTGGAAACGAACGCTTCAACATAGAAGAACGAAATTTGGGGAACCAAGTCGCCTTAGTGTACTGATCATTACCTGAAAGTATCATCCAGTTTGGGTGAAAAAATATTTGCTGAGATTTCTGGAGATTCGTAATTTTGGGAAGCTTGGCAATCCCTTTCCATGAAAGTGTTTCTCGCCAGTCACTGCTTAGGGCTTCATCAAGAGGAAACAAAACATAGAGATAGAACGTGAAACTACTTTATTGTGTCAAGTTTCAAGAAGCTAGCACAAACCTTGTTGGATTTAGAGTTCCAAATACATCTATCAATATAGGAGAAAACAGAGTGAAACCTAAAAATTCAAACTGTAACTGGAAACGAACGCTTCAACATAGAAGAACGAAATTTGGGGAACCAAGTCGCCTTAGTGTACTGATCATTACCTGAAAGTATCATCCAGTTTGGGTGAAAAAATATTTGCTGAGATTTCTGGAGATTCGTAATTTTGGGAAGCTTGGCAACCCCTTTCCATGAAAGTGTTTCTCGCCAGTCACTGCTTAGGGCTTCATCAAGAGGAAAGAAAACATAGATATAGAACATGAAACTACTTTATTGTGTCAAGTTTCAAGAAGCTAGCACAAACCGTGTTGGATTTAGAGTTCCAAATACATGTATCAATATAGGAGAAAACAGAGTGAAACCTAAAAATTCAAACTGTTACTGGAAACGAACGCTTCAACATAGAAGAACGAAATTTGGGGAACCAAGTCGCCTTAGTGTACTGATCATTACCTGAAAGTATCATCCAGTTTGGGTGAAAAAATATTTGCTGAGATTTCTGGAGATTCGTAATTTTGGGAAGCTTGCCAACCCCTTTCCATGAAAGTGTTTCTCGCCAGTCACTGCTTAGGGCTTCATCAAGAGGAAACAAAACATAGAGATAGAACGTGAAACTACTTTATTGTGTCAAGTTTCAAGAAGCTATCACAAACCGTGTTGGATTTAGAGTTCCAAATACATCTATCAATATAGGAGAAAAAAGAGTGAAACCTAAAAATTCAAACTGTTACTGGAAACGAACGCTTCAACATAGAAGAACGAAATTTGGGGAACCAAGTCGCCTTAGTGTACTGATCATTACCTGAAAGTATCATCCAGTTTGGGTGAAAAAATATTTGCTGAGATTTCTGGAGATTCGTAATTTTGGGAAGCTTGGCAACCCCTTTCCATGAAAGTATTTCTCGCCAGTCACTGCTTAGGGCTTCATCAAGAGGAAACAAAACATAGATATAGAACGTGAAACTACTTTATTGTGTCAAGTTTCAAGAAGCTAGCACAAACCGTGTTGGATTTAGAGTTCCAAATACATCTATCAATACAGGAGAAAACAGAGTGAAACCTAAAAATTCAAACTGTTACTGGAAACGAACGCTTCAACATAGAAGAACGAAATTTGGGGAACCAAGTCGCCTTAGTGTACTGATCATTACCTGAAAGTATCATCCAGTTTGGGTGAAAAAATATTTGCTGAGATTTCTGGAGATTCGTAATTTTGGGAAGCTTGGCAACCCCTTTCCATGACAGTGTTTGTTGCTAGTCACTGCTTAGGGCTACATCAAGAGGAAACAAAACATAGAGATAGAACGTGAAACTACTTTATTGTGTCAAGTTTCAAGAAGCTAGCACAAACCGTGTTGGATTTAGAGTTCCAAATACATCTATCAATACAGGAGAAAACAGAGTGAAACCTAAAAATTCAAACTGTTACTGGAAACGAACGCTTCAACATAGAAGAACGAAATTTGGGGAAGCAAGTCGCCTTAGTGTACTGATCATTACCTGAAAGTATCATCCAGTTTGGGTGAAAAAATATTTGCTGAGATTTCTGGAGATTCGTAATTTTGGGAAGCTTGGCAACCCCTTTCCATGAAAGTGTTTCTCGCCAGTCACTGCTTAGGGCTTCATCAAGAGGAAACAAAACATAGATATAGAACGTGAAACTACTTTACTGTGTCAAGTTTCAAGAAGCTAGCACAAACCGTGTTGGATTTAGAGTTCCAAATACATCTATCAATATAGGAGAAAAGAGAGTGAAACCTAAATATTCAAACTGTTACTGGAAACGAACGCTTCAACATAGAAGAACGAAATTTGGGGAACCAAGTCGCCTTAGTTTACTGATCATTACCTGAAAGTATCATCCAGTTTGGGTGAAAAAATATTTGCTGAGATTTCTGGAGATTCGTAATTTTGGGAAGCTTGGCAACCCCTTTCCATGAAAGTGTTTCTCGCCAGTCACTGCTTAGGGCTTCATCAAGAGGAAACAAAACATAGATATAGAACATGAAACTACTTCATTGTGTCAAGTTTCAAGAAGCTAGCACAAACCGTGTTGGATTTAGAGTTCCAAATACATGTATCAATATAGGAGAAAACAGAGTGAAACCTAAAAATTCAAACTGTTACTGGAAACGAACGCTTCAACATAGAAGAACGAAATTTGGGGAACCAAGTCGCCTTAGTGTACTGATCATTACCTGAAAGTATCATCCAGTTTGGGTGAAAAAATATTTGCTGAGATTTCTGGAGATTCGTAATTTTGGGAAGCTTGGCAATCCCTTTCCATGAAAGTGTTTCTCGCCAGTCACTGCTTAGGGCTTCATCAAGAGGAAACAAAACATAGATATAGAACGTGAAACTACTTTATTGTGTCAAGTTTCAAGAAGCTAGCACAAACCGTGTTGGATTTAGAGTTCCAAATACATCTATCAATATAGGAGAAAACAGAGTGAAACCTAAAAATTCAAACTGTTACTGAAAATGAACGCTTCAACATAGAAGAACGAAATTTGGGGAACCAAGTCGCCTTAGTGTACTGATCATTACCTGAAAGTATCATCCAGTTTGGGTGAAAAAATATTTGCTGAGATTTCTGGAGATTCGTAATTTTGGGAAGCTTGGCAACCCCTTTCCATGAAAGTGTTTCTCGCCAGTCACTGCTTAGGGCTTCATCAAGAGGAAAGAAAACATAGATATAGAACATGAAACTACTTTATTGTGTCAAGTTTCAAGAAGCTAGCACAAACCGTGTTGGATTTAGAGTTCCAAATACATGTATCAATATAGGAGAAAACAGAGTGAAACCTAAAAATTCAAACTGTTACTGGAAACGAACGCTTCAACATAGAAGAACGAAATTTGGGGAACCAAGTCGCCTTAGTGTACTGATCATTACCTGAAAGTATCATCCAGTTTGGGTGAAAAAATATTTGCTGAGATTTCTGGAGATTCGTAATTTTGGGAAGCTTGGCAACCCCTTTTCATGAAAGTGTTTCTCGCCAGTCACTGCTTAGGGCTTCATCAAGAGGAAACAAAACATAGAGATAGAACGTGAAACTACTTTATTGTGTCAAGTTTCAAGAAGCTAGCACAAACCGTGTTGGATTTAGAGTTCCAAATACATCTATCAATATAGGAGAAAAAAGAGTGAAACCTAAAAATTCAAACTGTTACTGGAAACGAACGCTTCAACATAGAAGAACGAAATTTGGGGAACCAAGTCGCCTTAGTGTACTGATCATTACCTGAAAGTATCATCCAGTTTGGGTGAAAAAATATTTGCTGTGATTTCTGGAGATTCGTAATTTTGGGAAGCTTAGCAACCCCTTTCCATGAAAGTGTTTGTTGCCAGTCACTGCTTAGGGCTACATCAAGAGGAAACAAAACATAGAGATAGAACATGAAACTACTTTATTGTGTCAAGTTTCAAGAAGCTAGCACAAACCGTGTTGGATTTAGAGTTCCAAATACATCTATCAATATAGGAGAAAACAGAGTGAAACCTAAAAATTCAAACTGTTACTGGAAACGAACGCTTCAACATAGAAGAACGAAATTTGGGGAAGCAAGTCGCCTTAGTGTACTGATCATTACCTGAAAGTATCATCCAGTTTGGGTGAAAAAATATTTGCTGAGATTTCTGGAGATTCGTAATTTTGGGAAGCTTGGCAACCCCTTTCCATGAAAGTGTTTCTCGCCAGTCACTGCTTAGGGCTTCATCAAGAGGAAACAAAACATAGAGATAGAACGTGAAACTACTTTATTGTGTCAAGTTTCAAGAAGCTAGCACAAACCGTGTTGGATTTAGAGTTCCAAATACATCTATCAATATAGGAGAAAAAAGAGTGAAACCTAAAAATTCAAACTGTTACTGGAAACGAACGCTTCAACATAGAAGAACGAAATTTGGGGAACCAAGTCGCCTTAGTGTACTGATCATTACCTGAAAGTATCATCCAGTTTGGGTGAAAAAATATTTGCTGTGATTTCTGGAGATTCGTAATTTTGGGAAGCTTGGCAACCCCTTTCCATGAAAGTGTTTGTTGCCAGTCACTGCTTAGGGCTACATCAAGAGGAAACAAAACATAGAGATAGAACATGAAACTACTTTATTGTGTCAAGTTTCAAGAAGCTAGCACAAAAAGTGTTGGATTTAGAGTTCCAAATACATGTATCAATATAGGAGAAAACAGAGTGAAACCTAAAAATTCAAACTGTTACTGGAAACGAACGCTTCAACATAGAAGAACGAAATTTGGGGAAGCAAGTCGCCTTAGTGTACTGATCATTACCTGAAAGTATCATCCAGTTTGGGTGAAAAAATATTTGCTGAGATTTCTGGAGATTCGTAATTTTGGGAAGCTTGGCAACCCCTTTCCATGAAAGTGTTTCTCGCCAGTCACTGCTTAGGGCTTCATCAAGAGGAAAGAAAACATAGATATAGAACATGAAACTACTTTATTGTGTCAAGTTTCAAGAAGCTAGCACAAACCGTGTTGGATTTAGAGTTCCAAATACATGTATCAATATAGGAGAAAACAGAGTGAAACCTAAAAATTCAAACTGTTACTGGAAACGAACGCTTCAACATAGAAGAACGAAATTTGGGGAACCAAGTCGCCTTAGTGTACTGATCATTACCTGAAAGTATCATCCAGTTTGGGTGAAAAAATATTTGCTGAGATTTCTGGAGATTCGTAATTTTGGGAAGCTTGCCAACCCCTTTCCATGAAAGTGTTTCTCGCCAGTCACTGCTTAGGGCTTCATCAAGAGGAAACAAAACATAGAGATAGAACGTGAAACTACTTTATTGTGTCAAGTTTCAAGAAGCTAGCACAAACCGTGTTGGATTTAGAGTTCCAAATACATCTATCAATATAGGAGAAAAAAGAGTGAAACCTAAAAATTCAAACTGTTACTGGAAACGAACGCTTCAACATAGAAGAACGAAATTTGGGGAACCAAGTCGCCTTAGTGTACTGATCATTACCTGAAAGTATCATCCAGTTTGGGTGAAAAAATATTTGCTGAGATTTCTGGAGATTCGTAATTTTGGGAAGCTTGGCAACCCCTTTCCATGAAAGTATTTCTCGCCAGTCACTGCTTAGGGCTTCATCAAGAGGAAACAAAACATAGATATAGAACGTGAAACTACTTTATTGTGTCAAGTTTCAAGAAGCTAGCACAAACCGTGTTGGATTTAGAGTTCCAAATACATCTATCAATACAGGAGAAAACAGAGTGAAACCTAAAAATTCAAACTGTTACTGGAAACGAACGCTTCAACATAGAAGAACGAAATTTGGGGAACCAAGTCGCCTTAGTGTACTGATCATTACCTGAAAGTATCATCCAGTTTGGGTGAAAAAATATTTGCTGAGATTTCTGGAGATTCGTAATTTTGGGAAGCTTGGCAACCCCTTTCCATGACAGTGTTTGTTGCTAGTCACTGCTTAGGGCTACATCAAGAGGAAACAAAACATAGAGATAGAACGTGAAACTACTTTATTGTGTCAAGTTTCAAGAAGCTAGCACAAACCGTGTTGGATTTAGAGTTCCAAATACATCTATCAATACAGGAGAAAACAGAGTGAAACCTAAAAATTCAAACTGTTACTGGAAACGAACGCTTCAACATAGAAGAACGAAATTTGGGGAAGCAAGTCGCCTTAGTGTACTGATCATTACCTGAAAGTATCATCCAGTTTGGGTGAAAAAATATTTGCTGAGATTTCTGGAGATTCGTAATTTTGGGAAGCTTGGCAACCCCTTTCCATGAAAGTGTTTCTCGCCAGTCACTGCTTAGGGCTTCATCAAGAGGAAACAAAACATAGATATAGAACGTGAAACTACTTTACTGTGTCAAGTTTCAAGAAGCTAGCACAAACCGTGTTGGATTTAGAGTTCCAAATACATCTATCAATATAGGAGAAAAGAGAGTGAAACCTAAATATTCAAACTGTTACTGGAAACGAACGCTTCAACATAGAAGAACGAAATTTGGGGAACCAAGTCGCCTTAGTTTACTGATCATTACCTGAAAGTATCATCCAGTTTGGGTGAAAAAATATTTGCTGAGATTTCTGGAGATTCGTAATTTTGGGAAGCTTGGCAACCCCTTTCCATGAAAGTGTTTCTCGCCAGTCACTGCTTAGGGCTTCATCAAGAGGAAACAAAACATAGATATAGAACATGAAACTACTTCATTGTGTCAAGTTTCAAGAAGCTAGCACAAACCGTGTTGGATTTAGAGTTCCAAATACATGTATCAATATAGGAGAAAACAGAGTGAAACCTAAAAATTCAAACTGTTACTGGAAACGAACGCTTCAACATAGAAGAACGAAATTTGGGGAACCAAGTCGCCTTAGTGTACTGATCATTACCTGAAAGTATCATCCAGTTTGGGTGAAAAAATATTTGCTGAGATTTCTGGAGATTCGTAATTTTGGGAAGCTTGGCAATCCCTTTCCATGAAAGTGTTTCTCGCCAGTCACTGCTTAGGGCTTCATCAAGAGGAAACAAAACATAGATATAGAACGTGAAACTACTTTATTGTGTCAAGTTTCAAGAAGCTAGCACAAACCGTGTTGGATTTAGAGTTCCAAATACATCTATCAATATAGGAGAAAACAGAGTGAAACCTAAAAATTCAAACTGTTACTGAAAATGAACGCTTCAACATAGAAGAACGAAATTTGGGGAACCAAGTCGCCTTAGTGTACTGATCATTACCTGAAAGTATCATCCAGTTTGGGTGAAAAAATATTTGCTGAGATTTCTGGAGATTCGTAATTTTGGGAAGCTTGGCAACCCCTTTCCATGAAAGTGTTTCTCGCCAGTCACTGCTTAGGGCTTCATCAAGAGGAAAGAAAACATAGATATAGAACATGAAACTACTTTATTGTGTCAAGTTTCAAGAAGCTAGCACAAACCGTGTTGGATTTAGAGTTCCAAATACATGTATCAATATAGGAGAAAACAGAGTGAAACCTAAAAATTCAAACTGTTACTGGAAACGAACGCTTCAACATAGAAGAACGAAATTTGGGGAACCAAGTCGCCTTAGTGTACTGATCATTACCTGAAAGTATCATCCAGTTTGGGTGAAAAAATATTTGCTGAGATTTCTGGAGATTCGTAATTTTGGGAAGCTTGGCAACCCCTTTTCATGAAAGTGTTTCTCGCCAGTCACTGCTTAGGGCTTCATCAAGAGGAAACAAAACATAGAGATAGAACGTGAAACTACTTTATTGTGTCAAGTTTCAAGAAGCTAGCACAAACCGTGTTGGATTTAGAGTTCCAAATACATCTATCAATATAGGAGAAAAAAGAGTGAAACCTAAAAATTCAAACTGTTACTGGAAACGAACGCTTCAACATAGAAGAACGAAATTTGGGGAACCAAGTCGCCTTAGTGTACTGATCATTACCTGAAAGTATCATCCAGTTTGGGTGAAAAAATATTTGCTGTGATTTCTGGAGATTCGTAATTTTGGGAAGCTTAGCAACCCCTTTCCATGAAAGTGTTTGTTGCCAGTCACTGCTTAGGGCTACATCAAGAGGAAACAAAACATAGAGATAGAACATGAAACTACTTTATTGTGTCAAGTTTCAAGAAGCTAGCACAAACCGTGTTGGATTTAGAGTTCCAAATACATCTATCAATATAGGAGAAAACAGAGTGAAACCTAAAAATTCAAACTGTTACTGGAAACGAACGCTTCAACATAGAAGAACGAAATTTGGGGAAGCAAGTCGCCTTAGTGTACTGATCATTACCTGAAAGTATCATCCAGTTTGGGTGAAAAAATATTTGCTGAGATTTCTGGAGATTCGTAATTTTGGGAAGCTTGGCAACCCCTTTCCATGAAAGTGTTTCTCGCCAGTCACTGCTTAGGGCTTCATCAAGAGGAAACAAAACATAGAGATAGAACGTGAAACTACTTTATTGTGTCAAGTTTCAAGAAGCTAGCACAAACCGTGTTGGATTTAGAGTTCCAAATACATCTATCAATATAGGAGAAAAAAGAGTGAAACCTAAAAATTCAAACTGTTACTGGAAACGAACGCTTCAACATAGAAGAACGAAATTTGGGGAACCAAGTCGCCTTAGTGTACTGATCATTACCTGAAAGTATCATCCAGTTTGGGTGAAAAAATATTTGCTGTGATTTCTGGAGATTCGTAATTTTGGGAAGCTTGGCAACCCCTTTCCATGAAAGTGTTTGTTGCCAGTCACTGCTTAGGGCTACATCAAGAGGAAACAAAACATAGAGATAGAACATGAAACTACTTTATTGTGTCAAGTTTCAAGAAGCTAGCACAAAAAGTGTTGGATTTAGAGTTCCAAATACATGTATCAATATAGGAGAAAACAGAGTGAAACCTAAAAATTCAAACTGTTACTGGAAACGAACGCTTCAACATAGAAGAACGAAATTTGGGGAAGCAAGTCGCCTTAGTGTACTGATCATTACCTGAAAGTATCATCCAGTTTGGGTGAAAAAATATTTGCTGAGATTTCTGGAGATTCGTAATTTTGGGAAGCTTGGCAACCCCTTTCCATGAAAGTGTTTCTCGCCAGTCACTGCTTAGGGCTACATCAAGAGGAAACAAAACATAGAGATAGAACGTGAAACTACTTTATTGTGTCAAGTTTCAAGAAGCTAGCACAAACCTTGTTGGATTTAGAGTTCCAAATACATCTATCAATATAGGAGAAAACAGAGTGAAAACTAAAAATTCAAACTGTTACTGGAAACGAACGCTTCAACATAGAAGAACGAAATTTGGGGAACCAAGTCGCCTTAGTGTACTGATCATTACCTGAAAGTATCATCCAGTTTGGGTGAAAAAATATTTGCTGAGATTTCTGGAGATTCGTAATTTTGGGAAGCTTGGCAACCCCTTTCCATGAAAGTATTTCTTGCCAGTCACTGCTTAGGGCTTCATCAAGAGGAAACAAAACATAGATATAGAACGTGAAACTACTTTATTGTGTCAAGTTTCAAGAAGCTAGCACAAACCGTGTTGGATTTAGAGTTCCAAATACATCTATCAATACAGGAGAAAACAGAGTGAAACCTAAAAATTCAAACTGTTACTGGAAACGAACGCTTCAACATAGAAGAACGAAATTTGGGGAACCAAGTCGCCTTAGTGTACTGATCATTACCTGAAAGTATCATCCAGTTTGGGTGAAAAAATATTTGCTGAGATTTCTGGAGATTCGTAATTTTGGGAAGCTTGGCAACCCCTTTCCATGACAGTGTTTGTTGCTAGTCACTGCTTAGGGCTACATCAAGAGGAAACAAAACATAGAGATAGAACGTGAAACTACTTTATTGTGTCAAGTTTCAAGAAGCTAGCACAAACCGTGTTGGATTTAGAGTTCCAAATACATCTATCAATACAGGAGAAAACAGAGTGAAACCTAAAAATTCAAACTGTTACTGGAAACGAACGCTTCAACATAGAAGAACGAAATTTGGGGAACCAAGTCGCCTTAGTGTACTGATCATTACCTGAAAGTATCATCCAGTTTGGGTGAAAAAATATTTGCTGAGATTTCTGGAGATTCGTAATTTTGGGAAGCTTGGCAACCCCTTTCCATGAAAGTGTTTGTTGCCAGCCACTGCTTAGGGCTACATCAAGAGGAAACAAAACATAGAGATAGAACGTGAAACTACTTTATTGTGTCAAGTTTCAAGAAGCTAGCACAAACCGTGTTGGATTTAGAGTTCCAAATACATCTATCAATATAGGAGAAAAAAGAGTGAAACCTAAAAATTCAAACTGTTACTGGAAACGAACGCTTCAACATAGAAGAACGAAATTTGGGGAACCAAGTCGCCTTAGTGTACTGATCATTACCTGAAAGTATCATCCAGTTTGGGTGAAAAAATATTTGCTGTGATTTCTGGAGATTCGTAATTTTGGGAAGCTTGGCAACCCCTTTCCATGAAAGTGTTTGTTGCCAGTCACTGCTTAGGGCTACATCAAGAGGAAACAAAACATAGAGATAGAACATGAAACTACTTTATTGTGTCAAGTTTCAAGAAGCTAGCACAAAAAGTGTTGGATTTAGAGTTCCAAATACATGTATCAATATAGGAGAAAACAGAGTGAAACCTAAAAATTCAAACTGTTACTGGAAACGAACGCTTCAACATAGAAGAACGAAATTTGGGGAAGCAAGTCGCCTTAGTGTACTGATCATTACCTGAAAGTATCATCCAGTTTGGGTGAAAAATATTTGCTGAGATTTCTGGAGATTCGTAATTTTGGGAAGCTTGGCAACCCCTTTCCATGAAAGTGTTTCTCGCCAGTCACTGCTTAGGGCTTCATCAAGAGGAAACAAAACATAGATATAGAACGTGAAACTACTTTACTGTGTCAAGTTTCAAGAAGCTAGCACAAACCGTGTTGGATTTAGAGTTCCAAATACATCTATCAATATAGGAGAAAACAGAGTGAAACCTAAAAATTCAAACTGATACTGGAAACGAACGCTTCAACATAGAAGAACGAAATTTGGGGAACCAAGTCGCCTTGGTGTACTGATCATTACCTGAAAGTATCATCCAGTTTGGGTGAAAAAATATTTGCTGAGATTTCTGGAGATTCGTAATTTTGGGAAGCTTGGCAACCCCTTTCCATGAAAGTGTTTCTCGCCAGTCACTGCTTAGGGCTACATCAAGAGGAAACAAAACATAGAGATAGAACGTGAAACTACTTTATTGTGTCAAGTTTCAGGAAGCTAGCAAAAACCGTGTTGGATTTAGAGTTCCAAATACATCTATCAATACAGGAGAAAACAGAGTGAAACCTAAAAATTCAAACTGTTGCTGGAAACGAACGCTTCAACATAGAAGAACGAAATTTGGGGAACCAAGTCGCCTTAGTGTACTGATCATTACCTGAAAGTATCGTCCAGTTTGGGTGAAAAAATATTTGCTGATATTTCTGGAGATTCCTAATTTTTGGAAGCTTGGCAACCCCTTTCCATGTAAGTGTTTCTCGCCAGTCACTGCTTAGGGCTTCATCAAGAGGAAAGAAAACATAGATATAGAACATGAAACTACTTTATTGTGTCAAGTTTCAAGAAGCTAGCACAAACCGTGTTGGATTTAGAGTTCCAAATACATGTATCAATATAGGAGAAAACAGAGTGAAACTTAAAAATTCAAACTGTTACTGGAAACGAACGCTTCAACATAGAAGAACGAAATTTGGGGAACCAAGTCGCCTTAGTGTACTGATCATTACCTGAAAGTATCATCCAGTTTGGGTGAAAAAATATTTGCTGAGATTTCTGGAGATTCGTAATTTTGGGAAGCTTGGCAACCCCTTTTCATGAAAGTGTTTCTCGCCAGTCACTGCTTAGGGCTTCATCAAGAGGAAACAAAACATAGAGATAGAACGTGAAACTACTTTATTGTGTCAAGTTTCAAGAAGCTAGCACAAACCGTGTTGGATTTAGAGTTCCAAATACATCTATCAATATAGGAGAAAAAAGAGTGAAACCTAAAAATTCAAACTGTTACTGGAAACGAACGCTTCAACATAGAAGAACGAAATTTGGGGAACCAAGTCGCCTTAGTGTACTGATCATTACCTGAAAGTATCATCCAGTTTGGGTGAAAAAATATTTGCTGTGATTTCTGGAGATTCGTAATTTTGGGAAGCTTAGCAACCCCTTTCCATGAAAGTGTTTGTTGCCAGTCACTGCTTAGGGCTACATCAAGAGGAAACAAAACATAGAGATAGAACATGAAACTACTTTATTGTGTCAAGTTTCAAGAAGCTAGCACAAACCGTGTTGGATTTAGAGTTCCAAATACATCTATCAATATAGGAGAAAACAGAGTGAAACCTAAAAATTCAAACTGTTACTGGAAACGAACGCTTCAACATAGAAGAACGAAATTTGGGGAAGCAAGTCGCCTTAGTGTACTGATCATTACCTGAAAGTATCATCCAGTTTGGGTGAAAAAATATTTGCTGAGATTTCTGGAGATTCGTAATTTTGGGAAGCTTGGCAACCCCTTTCCATGAAAGTGTTTCTCGCCAGTCACTGCTTAGGGCTTCATCAAGAGGAAACAAAACATAGAGATAGAACGTGAAACTACTTTATTGTGTCAAGTTTCAAGAAGCTAGCACAAACCGTGTTGGATTTAGAGTTCCAAATACATCTATCAATATAGGAGAAAAAAGAGTGAAACCTAAAAATTCAAACTGTTACTGGAAACGAACGCTTCAACATAGAAGAACGAAATTTGGGGAACCAAGTCGCCTTAGTGTACTGATCATTACCTGAAAGTATCATCCAGTTTGGGTGAAAAAATATTTGCTGTGATTTCTGGAGATTCGTAATTTTGGGAAGCTTGGCAACCCCTTTCCATGAAAGTGTTTGTTGCCAGTCACTGCTTAGGGCTACATCAAGAGGAAACAAAACATAGAGATAGAACATGAAACTACTTTATTGTGTCAAGTTTCAAGAAGCTAGCACAAAAAGTGTTGGATTTAGAGTTCCAAATACATGTATCAATATAGGAGAAAACAGAGTGAAACCTAAAAATTCAAACTGTTACTGGAAACGAACGCTTCAACATAGAAGAACGAAATTTGGGGAAGCAAGTCGCCTTAGTGTACTGATCATTACCTGAAAGTATCATCCAGTTTGGGTGAAAAAATATTTGCTGAGATTTCTGGAGATTCGTAATTTTGGGAAGCTTGGCAACCCCTTTCCATGAAAGTGTTTCTCGCCAGTCACTGCTTAGGGCTTCATCAAGAGGAAACAAAACATAGATATAGAACGTGAAACTACTTTACTGTGTCAAGTTTCAAGAAGCTAGCACAAACCGTGTTGGATTTAGAGTTCCAAATACATCTATCAATATAGGAGAAAACAGAGTGAAACCTAAAAATTCAAACTGATACTGGAAACGAACGCTTCAACATAGAAGAACGAAATTTGGGGAACCAAGTCGCCTTGGTGTACTGATCATTACCTGAAAGTATCATCCAGTTTGGGTGAAAAAATATTTGCTGAGATTTCTGGAGATTCGTAATTTTGGGAAGCTTGGCAACCCCTTTCCATGAAAGTGTTTCTCGCCAGTCACTGCTTAGGGCTACATCAAGAGGAAACAAAACATAGAGATAGAACGTGAAACTACTTTATTGTGTCAAGTTTCAGGAAGCTAGCAAAAACCGTGTTGGATTTAGAGTTCCAAATACATCTATCAATACAGGAGAAAACAGAGTGAAACCTAAAAATTCAAACTGTTGCTGGAAACGAACGCTTCAACATAGAAGAACGAAATTTGGGGAACCAAGTCGCCTTAGTGTACTGATCATTACCTGAAAGTATCGTCCAGTTTGGGTGAAAAAATATTTGCTGATATTTCTGGAGATTCCTAATTTTTGGAAGCTTGGCAACCCCTTTCCATGTAAGTGTTTCTCGCCAGTCACTGCTTAGGGCTACATCAAGAGGAAAAAAAACATAGAGATAGAACGTGAAAGTACTTTATTGTGTAAAGTTTCAAGAAGCTAGCACAAACCGTGTTGGATTTAGAGTTCCAAATACATCTATCAATATAGGAGAAAACAGAGTGAAACCTAAAAATTCAAACTGTTGCTGGAGACGAACGCTTCAACATAGAAGAACGAAATTTGGGGAACCAAGTCACCTTAGTGTACTGATCTTTACCTGAAAGAATCATCCAGTTTGGGTGAAAAAATATTTGCTGAGATTTCTGGAGATTCGTAATTTTGGGAAGCTTGGCAACCCCTTTCCATGAAAGTGTTTCTCGCCAGTCACTGCTTAGGGCTACATCAAGAGGAAACAAAACATAGAGATAGAACGTGAAACTACTTTATTGTGTCAAGTTTCAAGAAGCTAGCACAAACCTTGTTGGATTTAGAGTTCCAAATACATCTATCAATATAGGAGAAAACAGAGTGAAAACTAAAAATTCAAACTGTTACTGGAAACGAACGCTTCAACATAGAAGAACGAAATTTGGGGAACCAAGTCGCCTTAGTGTACTGATCATTACCTGAAAGTATCATCCAGTTTGGGTGAAAAAATATTTGCTGAGATTTCTGGAGATTCGTAATTTTGGGAAGCTTGGCAACCCCTTTCCATGAAAGTATTTCTCGCCAGTCACTGCTTAGGGCTTCATCAAGAGGAAACAAAACATAGATATAGAACGTGAAACTACTTTATTGTGTCAAGTTTCAAGAAGCTAGCACAAACCGTGTTGGATTTAGAGTTCCAAATACATCTATCAATACAGGAGAAAACAGAGTGAAACCTAAAAATTCAAACTGTTACTGGAAACGAACGCTTCAACATAGAAGAACGAAATTTGGGGAACCAAGTCGCCTTAGTGTACTGATCATTACCTGAAAGTATCATCCAGTTTGGGTGAAAAAATATTTGCTGAGATTTCTGGAGATTCGTAATTTTGGGAAGCTTGGCAACCCCTTTCCATGACAGTGTTTGTTGCTAGTCACTGCTTAGGGCTACATCAAGAGGAAACAAAACATAGAGATAGAACGTGAAACTACTTTATTGTGTCAAGTTTCAAGAAGCTAGCACAAACCGTGTTGGATTTAGAGTTCCAAATACATCTATCAATACAGGAGAAAACAGAGTGAAACCTAAAAATTCAAACTGTTACTGGAAACGAACGCTTCAACATAGAAGAACGAAATTTGGGGAACCAAGTCGCCTTAGTGTACTGATCATTACCTGAAAGTATCATCCAGTTTGGGTGAAAAAATATTTGCTGAGATTTCTGGAGATTCGTAATTTTGGGAAGCTTGGCAACCCCTTTCCATGAAAGTGTTTGTTGCCAGCCACTGCTTAGGGCTACATCAAGAGGAAACAAAACATAGAGATAGAACGTGAAACTACTTTATTGTGTCAAGTTTCAAGAAGCTAGCACAAACCGTGTTGGATTTAGAGTTCCAAATACATCTATCAATATAGGAGAAAAAAGAGTGAAACCTAAAAATTCAAACTGTTACTGGAAACGAACGCTTCAACATAGAAGAACGAAATTTGGGGAACCAAGTCGCCTTAGTGTACTGATCATTACCTGAAAGTATCATCCAGTTTGGGTGAAAAAATATTTGCTGTGATTTCTGGAGATTCGTAATTTTGGGAAGCTTGGCAACCCCTTTCCATGAAAGTGTTTGTTGCCAGTCACTGCTTAGGGCTACATCAAGAGGAAACAAAACATAGAGATAGAACATGAAACTACTTTATTGTGTCAAGTTTCAAGAAGCTAGCACAAAAAGTGTTGGATTTAGAGTTCCAAATACATGTATCAATATAGGAGAAAACAGAGTGAAACCTAAAAATTCAAACTGTTACTGGAAACGAACGCTTCAACATAGAAGAACGAAATTTGGGGAAGCAAGTCGCCTTAGTGTACTGATCATTACCTGAAAGTATCATCCAGTTTGGGTGAAAAAATATTTGCTGAGATTTCTGGAGATTCGTAATTTTGGGAAGCTTGGCAACCCCTTTCCATGAAAGTGTTTCTCGCCAGTCACTGCTTAGGGCTTCATCAAGAGGAAACAAAACATAGATATAGAACGTGAAACTACTTTACTGTGTCAAGTTTCAAGAAGCTAGCACAAACCGTGTTGGATTTAGAGTTCCAAATACATCTATCAATATAGGAGAAAACAGAGTGAAACCTAAAAATTCAAACTGATACTGGAAACGAACGCTTCAACATAGAAGAACGAAATTTGGGGAACCAAGTCGCCTTGGTGTACTGATCATTACCTGAAAGTATCATCCAGTTTGGGTGAAAAAATATTTGCTGAGATTTCTGGAGATTCGTAATTTTGGGAAGCTTGGCAACCCCTTTCCATGAAAGTGTTTCTCGCCAGTCACTGCTTAGGGCTACATCAAGAGGAAACAAAACATAGAGATAGAACGTGAAACTACTTTATTGTGTCAAGTTTCAGGAAGCTAGCAAAAACCGTGTTGGATTTAGAGTTCCAAATACATCTATCAATACAGGAGAAAACAGAGTGAAACCTAAAAATTCAAACTGTTGCTGGAAACGAACGCTTCAACATAGAAGAACGAAATTTGGGGAACCAAGTCGCCTTAGTGTACTGATCATTACCTGAAAGTATCGTCCAGTTTGGGTGAAAAAATATTTGCTGATATTTCTGGAGATTCCTAATTTTTGGAAGCTTGGCAACCCCTTTCCATGTAAGTGTTTCTCGCCAGTCACTGCTTAGGGCTTCATCAAGAGGAAAGAAAACATAGATATAGAACATGAAACTACTTTATTGTGTCAAGTTTCAAGAAGCTAGCACAAACCGTGTTGGATTTAGAGTTCCAAATACATGTATCAATATAGGAGAAAACAGAGTGAAACTTAAAAATTCAAACTGTTACTGGAAACGAACGCTTCAACATAGAAGAACGAAATTTGGGGAACCAAGTCGCCTTAGTGTACTGATCATTACCTGAAAGTATCATCCAGTTTGGGTGAAAAAATATTTGCTGAGATTTCTGGAGATTCGTAATTTTGGGAAGCTTGGCAACCCCTTTTCATGAAAGTGTTTCTCGCCAGTCACTGCTTAGGGCTTCATCAAGAGGAAACAAAACATAGAGATAGAACGTGAAACTACTTTATTGTGTCAAGTTTCAAGAAGCTAGCACAAACCGTGTTGGATTTAGAGTTCCAAATACATCTATCAATATAGGAGAAAAAAGAGTGAAACCTAAAAATTCAAACTGTTACTGGAAACGAACGCTTCAACATAGAAGAACGAAATTTGGGGAACCAAGTCGCCTTAGTGTACTGATCATTACCTGAAAGTATCATCCAGTTTGGGTGAAAAAATATTTGCTGTGATTTCTGGAGATTCGTAATTTTGGGAAGCTTAGCAACCCCTTTCCATGAAAGTGTTTGTTGCCAGTCACTGCTTAGGGCTACATCAAGAGGAAACAAAACATAGAGATAGAACATGAAACTACTTTATTGTGTCAAGTTTCAAGAAGCTAGCACAAACCGTGTTGGATTTAGAGTTCCAAATACATCTATCAATATAGGAGAAAACAGAGTGAAACCTAAAAATTCAAACTCTTACTGGAAACGAACGCTTCAACATAGAAGAACGAAATTTGGGGAAGCAAGTCGCCTTAGTGTACTGATCATTACCTGAAAGTATCATCCAGTTTGGGTGAAAAAATATTTGCTGAGATTTCTGGAGATTCGTAATTTTGGGAAGCTTGGCAACCCCTTTCCATGAAAGTGTTTCTCGCCAGTCACTGCTTAGGGCTTCATCAAGAGGAAACAAAACATAGAGATAGAACGTGAAACTACTTTATTGTGTCAAGTTTCAAGAAGCTAGCACAAACCGTGTTGGATTTAGAGTTCCAAATACATCTATCAATATAGGAGAAAAAAGAGTGAAACCTAAAAATTCAAACTGTTACTGGAAACGAACGCTTCAACATAGAAGAACGAAATTTGGGGAACCAAGTCGCCTTAGTGTACTGATCATTACCTGAAAGTATCATCCAGTTTGGGTGAAAAAATATTTGCTGTGATTTCTGGAGATTCGTAATTTTGGGAAGCTTGGCAACCCCTTTCCATGAAAGTGTTTGTTGCCAGTCACTGCTTAGGGCTACATCAAGAGGAAACAAAACATAGAGATAGAACATGAAACTACTTTATTGTGTCAAGTTTCAAGAAGCTAGCACAAAAAGTGTTGGATTTAGAGTTCCAAATACATGTATCAATATAGGAGAAAACAGAGTGAAACCTAAAAATTCAAACTGTTACTGGAAACGAACGCTTCAACATAGAAGAACGAAATTTGGGGAAGCAAGTCGCCTTAGTGTACTGATCATTACCTGAAAGTATCATCCAGTTTGGGTGAAAAAATATTTGCTGAGATTTCTGGAGATTCGTAATTTTGGGAAGCTTGGCAACCCCTTTCCATGAAAGTGTTTCTCGCCAGTCACTGCTTAGGGCTTCATCAAGAGGAAACAAAACATAGATATAGAACGTGAAACTACTTTACTGTGTCAAGTTTCAAGAAGCTAGCACAAACCGTGTTGGATTTAGAGTTCCAAATACATCTATCAATATAGGAGAAAACAGAGTGAAACCTAAAAATTCAAACTGATACTGGAAACGAACGCTTCAACATAGAAGAACGAAATTTGGGGAACCAAGTCGCCTTGGTGTACTGATCATTACCTGAAAGTATCATCCAGTTTGGGTGAAAAAATATTTGCTGAGATTTCTGGAGATTCGTAATTTTGGGAAGCTTGGCAACCCCTTTCCATGAAAGTGTTTCTCGCCAGTCACTGCTTAGGGCTACATCAAGAGGAAACAAAACATAGAGATAGAACGTGAAACTACTTTATTGTGTCAAGTTTCAGGAAGCTAGCAAAAACCGTGTTGGATTTAGAGTTCCAAATACATCTATCAATACAGGAGAAAACAGAGTGAAACCTAAAAATTCAAACTGTTGCTGGAAACGAACGCTTCAACATAGAAGAACGAAATTTGGGGAACCAAGTCGCCTTAGTGTACTGATCATTACCTGAAAGTATCGTCCAGTTTGGGTGAAAAAATATTTGCTGATATTTCTGGAGATTCCTAATTTTTGGAAGCTTGGCAACCCCTTTCCATGTAAGTGTTTCTCGCCAGTCACTGCTTAGGGCTACATCAAGAGGAAAAAAAACATAGAGATAGAACGTGAAAGTACTTTATTGTGTAAAGTTTCAAGAAGCTAGCACAAACCGTGTTGGATTTAGAGTTCCAAATACATCTATCAATATAGGAGAAAACAGAGTGAAACCTAAAAATTCAAACTGTTGCTGGAGACGAACGCTTCAACATAGAAGAACGAAATTTGGGGAACCAAGTCACCTTAGTGTACTGATCTTTACCTGAAAGAATCATCCAGTTTGGGTGAAAAAATATTTGCTGAGATTTCTGGAGATTCGTAATTTTGGGAAGCTTGGCAACCCCTTTCCATGAAAGTGTTTCTCGCCAGTCACTGCTTAGGGCTACATCAAGAGGAAACAAAACATAGAGATAGAACGTGAAACTACTTTATTGTGTCAAGTTTCAAGAAGCTAGCACAAACCTTGTTGGATTTAGAGTTCCAAATACATCTATCAATATAGGAGAAAACAGAGTGAAAACTAAAAATTCAAACTGTTACTGGAAACGAACGCTTCAACATAGAAGAACGAAATTTGGGGAACCAAGTCGCCTTAGTGTACTGATCATTACCTGAAAGTATCATCCAGTTTGGGTGAAAAAATATTTGCTGAGATTTCTGGAGATTCGTAATTTTGGGAAGCTTGGCAACCCCTTTCCATGAAAGTATTTCTCGCCAGTCACTGCTTAGGGCTTCATCAAGAGGAAACAAAACATAGATATAGAACGTGAAACTACTTTATTGTGTCAAGTTTCAAGAAGCTAGCACAAACCGTGTTGGATTTAGAGTTCCAAATACATCTATCAATACAGGAGAAAACAGAGTGAAACCTAAAAATTCAAACTGTTACTGGAAACGAACGCTTCAACATAGAAGAACGAAATTTGGGGAACCAAGTCGCCTTAGTGTACTGATCATTACCTGAAAGTATCATCCAGTTTGGGTGAAAAAATATTTGCTGAGATTTCTGGAGATTCGTAATTTTGGGAAGCTTGGCAACCCCTTTCCATGACAGTGTTTGTTGCTAGTCACTGCTTAGGGCTACATAAAGAGGAAACAAAACATAGAGATAGAACGTGAAACTACTTTATTGTGTCAAGTTTCAAGAAGCTAGCACAAACCGTGTTGGATTTAGAGTTCCAAATACATCTATCAATACAGGAGAAAACAGAGTGAAACCTAAAAATTCAAACTGTTACTGGAAACGAACGCTTCAACATAGAAGAACGAAATTTGGGGAAGCAAGTCGCCTTAGTGTACTGATCATTACCTGAAAGTATCATCCAGTTTGGGTGAAAAAATATTTGCTGAGATTTCTGGAGATTCGTAATTTTGGGAAGCTTGGCAACCCCTTTCCATGAAAGTGTTTCTCGCCAGTCACTGCTTAGGGCTTCATCAAGAGGAAACAAAACATAGATATAGAACGTGAAACTACTTTACTGTGTCAAGTTTCAAGAAGCTAGCACAAACCGTGTTGGATTTAGAGTTCCAAATACATCTATCAATATAGGAGAAAAGAGAGTGAAACCTAAATATTCAAACTGTTACTGGAAACGAACGCTTCAACATAGAAGAACGAAATTTGGGGAACCAAGTCGCCTTAGTTTACTGATCATTACCTGAAAGTATCATCCAGTTTGGGTGAAAAAATATTTGCTGAGATTTCTGGAGATTCGTAATTTTGGGAAGCTTGGCAACCCCTTTCCATGAAAGTGTTTCTCGCCAGTCACTGCTTAGGGCTTCATCAAGAGGAAACAAAACATAGATATAGAACATGAAACTACTTCATTGTGTCAAGTTTCAAGAAGCTAGCACAAACCGTGTTGGATTTAGAGTTCCAAATACATGTATCAATATAGGAGAAAACAGAGTGAAACCTAAAAATTCAAACTGTTACTGGAAACGAACGCTTCAACATAGAAGAACGAAATTTGGGGAACCAAGTCGCCTTAGTGTACTGATCATTACCTGAAAGTATCATCCAGTTTGGGTGAAAAAATATTTGCTGAGATTTCTGGAGATTCGTAATTTTGGGAAGCTTGGCAATCCCTTTCCATGAAAGTGTTTCTCGCCAGTCACTGCTTAGGGCTTCATCAAGAGGAAACAAAACATAGATATATAACGTGAAACTACTTTATTGTGTCAAGTTTCAAGAAGCTAGCACAAACCGTGTTGGATTTAGAGTTCCAAATACATCTATCAATATAGGAGAAAACAGAGTGAAACCTAAAAATTCAAACTGTTACTGAAAACGAACGCTTCAACATAGAAGAACGAAATTTGGGGAACCAAGTCGCCTTAGTGTACTGATCATTACCTGAAAGTATCATCCAGTTTGGGTGAAAAAATATTTGCTGAGATTTCTGTAGATTCGTAATTTTGGGAAGCTTGGCAACCCCTTTCCATGAAAGTGTTTCTCGCCAGTCACTGCTTAGGGCTTCATCAAGAGGAAACAAAACATAGATATAGAACGTGAAACTACTTTACTGTGTCAAGTTTCAAGAAGCTAGCACAAACCGTGTTGGATTTAGAGTTCCAAATACATCTATCAATATAGGAGAAAACAGAGTGAAACCTAAAAATTCAAACTGTTACTGGAAACGAACGCTTCAACATAGAAGAACGAAATTTGGGGAACCAAGTCGCCTTAGTTTACTGATCATTACCTGAAAGTATCATCCAGTTTGGGTGAAAAAATATTTGCTGAGATTTCTGGAGATTCGTAATTTTGGGAAGCTTGGCAACCCCTTTCCATGAAAGTGTTTCTCGCCAGTCACTGCTTAGGGCTTCATCAAGAGGAAACAAAACATAGATATAGAACATGAAACTACTTTATTGTGTCAAGTTTCAAGAAGCTAGCACAAACCGTGTTGGATTTAGAGTTCCAAATACATGTATCAATATAGGAGAAAACAGAGTGAAACCTAAAAATTCAAACTGTTACTGGAAACGAACGCTTCAACATAGAAGAACGAAATTTGGGGAACCAAGTCGCCTTAGTGTACTGATCATTACCTGAAAGTATCATCCAGTTTGGGTGAAAAAATATTTGCTGAGATTTCTGGAGATTCGTAATTTTGGGAAGCTTGGCAACCCCTTTCCATGAAAGTGTTTGTTGCCAGTCACTGCTTAGGGCTACATCAAGAGGAAACAAAACATAGAGATAGAACATGAAACTACTTTATTGTGTCAAGTTTCAAGAAGCTAGCACAAAAAGTGTTGGATTTAGAGTTCCAAATACATGTATCAATATAGGAGAAAACAGAGTGAAACCTAAAAATTCAAACTGTTACTGGAAACGAACGCTTCAACATAGAAGAACGAAATTTGGGGAAGCAAGTCGCCTTAGTGTACTGATCATTACCTGAAAGTATCATCCAGTTTGGGTGAAAAAATATTTGCTGAGATTTCTGGAGATTCGTAATTTTGGGAAGCTTGGCAACCCCTTTCCATGAAAGTGTTTCTCGCCAGTCACTGCTTAGGGCTTCATCAAGAGGAAACAAAACATAGATATAGAACGTGAAACTACTTTACTGTGTCAAGTTTCAAGAAGCTAGCACAAACCGTGTTGGATTTAGAGTTCCAAATACATCTATCAATATAGGAGAAAACAGAGTGAAACCTAAAAATTCAAACTGATACTGGAAACGAACGCTTCAACATAGAAGAACGAAATTTGGGGAACCAAGTCGCCTTGGTGTACTGATCATTACCTGAAAGTATCATCCAGTTTGGGTGAAAAAATATTTGCTGAGATTTCTGGAGATTCGTAATTTTGGGAAGCTTGGCAACCCCTTTCCATGAAAGTGTTTCTCGCCAGTCACTGCTTAGGGCTACATCAAGAGGAAACAAAACATAGAGATAGAACGTGAAACTACTTTATTGTGTCAAGTTTCAGGAAGCTAGCAAAAACCGTGTTGGATTTAGAGTTCCAAATACATCTATCAATACAGGAGAAAACAGAGTGAAACCTAAAAATTCAAACTGTTGCTGGAAACGAACGCTTCAACATAGAAGAACGAAATTTGGGGAACCAAGTCGCCTTAGTGTACTGATCATTACCTGAAAGTATCGTCCAGTTTGGGTGAAAAAATATTTGCTGATATTTCTGGAGATTCCTAATTTTTGGAAGCTTGGCAACCCCTTTCCATGTAAGTGTTTCTCGCCAGTCACTGCTTAGGGCTACATCAAGAGGAAAAAAAACATAGAGATAGAACGTGAAAGTACTTTATTGTGTAAAGTTTCAAGAAGCTAGCACAAACCGTGTTGGATTTAGAGTTCCAAATACATCTATCAATATAGGAGAAAACAGAGTGAAACCTAAAAATTCAAACTGTTGCTGGAGACGAACGCTTCAACATAGAAGAACGAAATTTGGGGAACCAAGTCACCTTAGTGTACTGATCTTTACCTGAAAGAATCATCCAGTTTGGGTGAAAAAATATTTGCTGAGATTTCTGGAGATTCGTAATTTTGGGAAGCTTGGCAACCCCTTTCCATGAAAGTGTTTCTCGCCAGTCACTGCTTAGGGCTACATCAAGAGGAAACAAAACATAGAGATAGAACGTGAAACTACTTTATTGTGTCAAGTTTCAAGAAGCTAGCACAAACCTTGTTGGATTTAGAGTTCCAAATACATCTATCAATATAGGAGAAAACAGAGTGAAAACTAAAAATTCAAACTGTTACTGGAAACGAACGCTTCAACATAGAAGAACGAAATTTGGGGAACCAAGTCGCCTTAGTGTACTGATCATTACCTGAAAGTATCATCCAGTTTGGGTGAAAAAATATTTGCTGAGATTTCTGGAGATTCATAATTTTGGGAAGCTTGGCAACCCCTTTCCATGAAAGTATTTCTCGCCAGTCACTGCTTAGGGCTTCATCAAGAGGAAACAAAACATAGATATAGAACGTGAAACTACTTTATTGTGTCAAGTTTCAAGAAGCTAGCACAAACCGTGTTGGATTTAGAGTTCCAAATACATCTATCAATACAGGAGAAAACAGAGTGAAACCTAAAAATTCAAACTGTTACTGGAAACGAACGCTTCAACATAGAAGAACGAAATTTGGGGAACCAAGTCGCCTTAGTGTACTGATCATTACCTGAAAGTATCATCCAGTTTGGGTGAAAAAATATTTGCTGAGATTTCTGGAGATTCGTAATTTTGGGAAGCTTGGCAACCCCTTTCCATGACAGTGTTTGTTGCTAGTCACTGCTTAGGGCTACATAAAGAGGAAACAAAACATAGAGATAGAACGTGAAACTACTTTATTGTGTCAAGTTTCAAGAAGCTAGCACAAACCGTGTTGGATTTAGAGTTCCAAATACATCTATCAATACAGGAGAAAACAGAGTGAAACCTAAAAATTCAAACTGTTACTGGAAACGAACGCTTCAACATAGAAGAACGAAATTTGGGGAAGCAAGTCGCCTTAGTGTACTGATCATTACCTGAAAGTATCATCCAGTTTGGGTGAAAAAATATTTGCTGAGATTTCTGGAGATTCGTAATTTTGGGAAGCTTGGCAACCCCTTTCCATGAAAGTGTTTCTCGCCAGTCACTGCTTAGGGCTTCATCAAGAGGAAACAAAACATAGATATAGAACGTGAAACTACTTTACTGTGTCAAGTTTCAAGAAGCTAGCACAAACCGTGTTGGATTTAGAGTTCCAAATACATCTATCAATATAGGAGAAAAGAGAGTGAAACCTAAATATTCAAACTGTTACTGGAAACGAACGCTTCAACATAGAAGAACGAAATTTGGGGAACCAAGTCGCCTTAGTTTACTGATCATTACCTGAAAGTATCATCCAGTTTGGGTGAAAAAATATTTGCTGAGATTTCTGGAGATTCGTAATTTTGGGAAGCTTGGCAACCCCTTTCCATGAAAGTGTTTCTCGCCAGTCACTGCTTAGGGCTTCATCAAGAGGAAACAAAACATAGATATAGAACATGAAACTACTTCATTGTGTCAAGTTTCAAGAAGCTAGCACAAACCGTGTTGGATTTAGAGTTCCAAATACATGTATCAATATAGGAGAAAACAGAGTGAAACCTAAAAATTCAAACTGTTACTGGAAACGAACGCTTCAACATAGAAGAACGAAATTTGGGGAACCAAGTCGCCTTAGTGTACTGATCATTACCTGAAAGTATCATCCAGTTTGGGTGAAAAAATATTTGCTGAGATTTCTGGAGATTCGTAATTTTGGGAAGCTTGGCAATCCCTTTCCATGAAAGTGTTTCTCGCCAGTCACTGCTTAGGGCTTCATCAAGAGGAAACAAAACATAGATATAGAACGTGAAACTACTTTATTGTGTCAAGTTTCAAGAAGCTAGCACAAACCGTGTTGGATTTAGAGTTCCAAATACATCTATCAATATAGGAGAAAACAGAGTGAAACCTAAAAATTCAAACTGTTACTGAAAACGAACGCTTCAACATAGAAGAACGAAATTTGGGGAACCAAGTCGCCTTAGTGTACTGATCATTACCTGAAAGTATCATCCAGTTTGGGTGAAAAAATATTTGCTGAGATTTCTGGAGATTCGTAATTTTGGGAAGCTTGGCAACCCCTTTCCATGAAAGCGTTTCTCGCCAGTCACTGCTTAGGGCTTCATCAAGAGGAAACAAAACATAGATATAGAACGTGAAACTACTTTACTGTGTCAAGTTTCAAGAAGCTAGCACAAACCGTGTTGGATTTAGAGTTCCAAATACATCTATCAATATAGGAGAAAACAGAGTGAAACCTAAAAATTCAAACTGTTACTGGAAACGAACGCTTCAACATAGAAGAACGAAATTTGGGGAACCAAGTCGCCTTAGTTTACTGATCATTACCTGAAAGTATCATCCAGTTTGGGTGAAAAAATATTTGCTGAGATTTCTGGAGATTCGTAATTTTGGGAAGCTTGGCAACCCCTTTCCATGAAAGTGTTTCTCGCCAGTCACTGCTTAGGGCTTCATCAAGAGGAAACAAAACATAGATATAGAACATGAAACTACTTTATTGTGTCAAGTTTCAAGAAGCTAGCACAAACCGTGTTGGATTTAGAGTTCCAAATACATGTATCAATATAGGAGAAAACAGAGTGAAACCTAAAAATTCAAACTGTTACTGGAAACGAACGCTTCAACATAGAAGAACGAAATTTGGGGAACCAAGTCGCCTTAGTGTACTGATCATTACCTGAAAGTATCATCCAGTTTGGGTGAAAAAATATTTGCTGAGATTTCTGGAGATTCGTAATTTTGGGAAGCTTGGCAACCCCTTTCCATGAAAGTGTTTGTTGCTAGTCACTGCTTAGGGCTACATCAAGAGGAAACAAAACATAGAGATAGAACGTGAAACTGCTTTATTGTGTCAAGGTTCAGGAAGCTAGCACAAACCGTGTTGGATTTAGAGTTCCAAATACATCTATCAATACAGGAGAAAACAGAGTGAAACCTAAAAATTCAAACTGTTACTGGAAACGAACGCTTCAACATAGAAGAACGAAATTTGGGGAACCAAGTCGCCTTAGTGTACTGATCATTACCTGAAAGTATCATCCAGTTTGGGTGAAAAAATATTTGCTGAGATTTCTGGAGATTCGTAATTTTGGGAAGCTTGGCAACCCCTTTCCATGAAAGTGTTTGTTGCCAGCCACTGCTTAGGGCTACATCAAGAGGAAACAAAACATAGAGATAGAACGTGAAACTACTTTATTGTGTCAAGTTTCAAGAAGCTAGCACAAACCGTGTTGGATTTAGAGTTCCAAATACATCTATCAATATAGGAGAAAAAAGAGTGAAACCTAAAAATTCAAACTGTTACTGGAAACGAACGCTTCAACATAGAAGAACGAAATTTGGGGAACCAAGTCGCCTTAGTGTACTGATCATTACCTGAAAGTATCATCCAGTTTGGGTGAAAAAATATTTGCTGTGATTTCTGGAGATTCGTAATTTTGGGAAGCTTGGCAACCCCTTTCCATGAAAGTGTTTGTTGCCAGTCACTGCTTAGGGCTACATCAAGAGGAAACAAAACATAGAGATAGAACATGAAACTACTTTATTGTGTCAAGTTTCAAGAAGCTAGCACAAAAAGTGTTGGATTTAGAGTTCCAAATACATGTATCAATATAGGAGAAAACAGAGTGAAACCTAAAAATTCAAACTGTTACTGGAAACGAACGCTTCAACATAGAAGAACGAAATTTGGGGAAGCAAGTCGCCTTAGTGTACTGATCATTACCTGAAAGTATCATCCAGTTTGGGTGAAAAAATATTTGCTGAGATTTCTGGAGATTCGTAATTTTGGGAAGCTTGGCAACCCCTTTCCATGAAAGTGTTTCTCGCCAGTCACTGCTTAGGGCTTCATCAAGAGGAAACAAAACATAGATATAGAACGTGAAACTACTTTACTGTGTCAAGTTTCAAGAAGCTAGCACAAACCGTGTTGGATTTAGAGTTCCAAATACATCTATCAATATAGGAGAAAACAGAGTGAAACCTAAAAATTCAAACTGATACTGGAAACGAACGCTTCAACATAGAAGAACGAAATTTGGGGAACCAAGTCGCCTTGGTGTACTGATCATTACCTGAAAGTATCATCCAGTTTGGGTGAAAAAATATTTGCTGAGATTTCTGGAGATTCGTAATTTTGGGAAGCTTGGCAACCCCTTTCCATGAAAGTGTTTCTCGCCAGTCACTGCTTAGGGCTACATCAAGAGGAAACAAAACATAGAGATAGAACGTGAAACTACTTTATTGTGTCAAGTTTCAGGAAGCTAGCAAAAACCGTGTTGGATTTAGAGTTCCAAATACATCTATCAATACAGGAGAAAACAGAGTGAAACCTAAAAATTCAAACTGTTGCTGGAAACGAACGCTTCAACATAGAAGAACGAAATTTGGGGAACCAAGTCGCCTTAGTGTACTGATCATTACCTGAAAGTATCGTCCAGTTTGGGTGAAAAAATATTTGCTGATATTTCTGGAGATTCCTAATTTTTGGAAGCTTGGCAACCCCTTTCCATGTAAGTGTTTCTCGCCAGTCACTGCTTAGGGCTACATCAAGAGGAAAAAAAACATAGAGATAGAACGTGAAAGTACTTTATTGTGTAAAGTTTCAAGAAGCTAGCACAAACCGTGTTGGATTTAGAGTTCCAAATACATCTATCAATATAGGAGAAAACAGAGTGAAACCTAAAAATTCAAACTGTTGCTGGAGACGAACGCTTCAACATAGAAGAACGTAATTTGGGGAACCAAGTCACCTTAGTGTACTGATCTTTACCTGAAAGAATCATCCAGTTTGGGTGAAAAAATATTTGCTGAGATTTCTGGAGATTCGTAATTTTGGGAAGCTTGGCAACCCCTTTCCATGAAAGTGTTTCTCGCCAGTCACTGCTTAGGGCTACATCAAGAGGAAAGAAAACATAGAGATAGAACGTGAAACTACTTTATTGTGTCAAGTTTCAAGAAGCTAGCACAAACCTTGTTGGATTTAGAGTTCCAAATACATCTATCAATATAGGAGAAAACAGAGTGAAACCTAAAAATTCAAACTGTTACTGGAAACGAACGCTTCAACATAGAAGAACGAAATTTGGGGAAGCAAGTCGCCTTAGTGTACTGATCATTACCTGAAAGTATCATCCAGTTTGGGTGAAAAAATATTTGCTGAGATTTCTGGAGATTCGTAATTTTGGGAAGCTTGGCAACCCCTTTCCATGAAAGTATTTCTCGCCAGTCACTGCTTAGGGCTTCATCAAGAGGAAACAAAACATAGATATAGAACGTGAAACTACTTTATTGTGTCAAGTTTCAAGAAGCTAGCACAAACCGTGTTGGATTTAGAGTTCCAAATACATCTATCAATACAGGAGAAAACAGAGTGAAACCTAAAAATTCAAACTGTTACTGGAAACGAACGCTTCAACATAGAAGAACGAAATTTGGGGAACCAAGTCGCCTTAGTGTACTGATCATTACCTGAAAGTATCATCCAGTTTGGGTGAAAAAATATTTGCTGAGATTTCTGGAGATTCGTAATTTTGGGAAGCTTGGCAACCCCTTTCCATGACAGTGTTTGTTGCTAGTCACTGCTTAGGGCTACATCAAGAGGAAACAAAACATAGAGATAGAACGTGAAACTACTTTATTGTGTCAAGTTTCAAGAAGCTAGCACAAACCGTGTTGGATTTAGAGTTCCAAATACATCTATCAATACAGGAGAAAACAGAGTGAAACCTAAAAATTCAAACTGTTACTGGAAACGAACGCTTCAACATAGAAGAACGAAATTTGGGGAAGCAAGTCGCCTTAGTGTACTGATCATTACCTGAAAGTATCATCCAGTTTGGGTGAAAAAATATTTGCTGAGATTTCTGGAGATTCGTAATTTTGGGAAGCTTGGCAACCCCTTTCCATGAAAGTGTTTCTCGCCAGTCACTGCTTAGGGCTTCATCAAGAGGAAACAAAACATAGATATAGGACGTGAAACTACTTTACTGTGTCAAGTTTCAAGAAGCTAGCACAAACCGTGTTGGATTTAGAGTTCCAAATACATCTATCAATATAGGAGAAAAGAGAGTAAAACCTAAATATTCAAACTGTTACTGGAAACGAACGCTTCAACATAGAAGAACGAAATTTGGGGAACCAAGTCGCCTTAGTTTACTGATCATTACCTGAAAGTATCATCCAGTTTGGGTGAAAAAATATTTGCTGAGATTTCTGGAGATTCGTAATTTTGGGAAGCTTGGCAACCCCTTTCCATGAAAGTGTTTCTCGCCAGTCACTGCTTAGGGCTTCATCAAGAGGAAACAAAACATAGATATAGAACATGAAACTACTTCATTGTGTCAAGTTTCAAGAAGCTAGCACAAACCGTGTTGGATTTAGAGTTCCAAATACATGTATCAATATAGGAGAAAACAGAGTGAAACCTAAAAATTCAAACTGTTACTGGAAACGAACGCTTCAACATAGAAGAACGAAATTTGGGGAACCAAGTCGCCTTAGTGTACTGATCATTACCTGAAAGTATCATCCAGTTTGGGTGAAAAAATATTTGCTGAGATTTCTGGAGATTCGTAATTTTGGGAAGCTTGGCAATCCCTTTCCATGAAAGTGTTTCTCGCCAGTCACTGCTTAGGGCTTCATCAAGAGGAAACAAAACATAGATATAGAACGTGAAACTACTTTACTGTGTCAAGTTTCAAGAAGCTAGCACAAACCGTGTTGGATTTAGAGTTCCAAATACATCTATCAATATAGGAGAAAACAGAGTGAAACCTAAAAATTCAAACTGATACTGGAAACGAACGCTTCAACATAGAAGAACGAAATTTGGGGAACCAAGTCGCCTTAGTGTACTGATCATTACCTGAAAGTATCATCCAGTTTGGGTGAAAAAATATTTGCTGAGATTTCTGGAGATTC
Source organism: Spermophilus citellus (assembly GCF_964194105.1). Taxonomy (NCBI): domain Eukaryota; kingdom Metazoa; phylum Chordata; class Mammalia; order Rodentia; family Sciuridae; genus Spermophilus; species Spermophilus citellus. The sequence goes on from NW_027673047.1 coordinate 100,198, forward strand.
GTAATTTTGGGAAGCTTGGCAACCCCTTTCCATGAAAGTGTTTCTCGCCAGTCACTGCTTAGGGCTTCATCAAGAGGAAACAAAACATAGATATAGAACGTGAAACTACTTTACTGTGTCAAGTTTCAAGAAGCTAGCACAAACCGTTTTGGATTTAGAGTTCCAAATACATCTATCAATATAGGAGAAAACAGAGTGAAACCTAAAAATTCAAACTGTTACTGGAAACGAACGCTTCAACATAGAAGAACGAAATTTGGGGAACCAAGTCGCCTTAGTGTACAGATCATTACCTGAAAGTATCATCCAGTTTGGGTGAAAAAATATTTGCTGAGATTTCTGGAGATTCGTAATTTTGGGAAGCTGAGCAACGCCTTTCCATTAAAGTGTTTGTTGCTAGTCACTGCTTAGGGCTACATCAAGAGGAAACAAAACATAGATATAGAACGTGAAACTACTTTATTGTGTCAAGTTTCAAGAAGCTAGCACAAACCGTGTTGGATTTAGAGTTCCAAATACATCTATCAATATAGGAGAAAACAGAGTGAAACCTAAAAATTCAAACTGTTACTGGAGATGAACGCTTCAACATAGAAGAACAAAATTTGGGGAACCAAGTCACCTTAGTGTACTGATCTTTACCTGAAAGTATCATCCAGTTTGGGTGAAAAAATATTTGCTGAGATTTCTGGAGATTCGTAATTTTGGGAAGCTTGGCAACCCCTTTCCATGAAAGTGTTTCTCGCCAGTCACTGCTTAGGGCTACAACAAGAGGAAACAAAACATAGAGATAGAACGTGAAACTACTTTATTGTGTCAAGTTTCAAGAAGCTAGCACAAACCGTGTTGGATTAGAGTTCCAAATACATCTATCAATATAGGAGAAAACAGAGTGAAACCTAAAAATTCAAACTGTTACTGGAAACGAACGCTTCAACATAGAAGAACGAAATTTGGGGAACCAAGTCGCCTTAGTGTACTGATCATTACCTGAAAGTATCATCCAGTTTGGGTGAAAAAATATTTGCTGAGATTTCTGGAGATTCGTAATTTTGGGAAGCTTGGCAACCCTTTCCATGAAAGTGTTTGTTGCCAGTCACTGCTTAGGGCTACATCAAGAGGAAACAAAACATAGAGATAGAACGTGAAACTACTTTATTGTGTCAAGTTTCAAGAAGCTAGCACAAACCGTGTTGGATTTAGAGTTCCAAATACATCTATCAATATAGGAGAAAAAAGAGTGAAACCTAAAAATTCAAACTGTTACTGGAAACGAACGCTTCAACATAGAAGAACGAAATTTGGGGAACCAAGTCGCCTTAGTATACTGATCATTACCTGAAAGTATCATCCAGTTTGGGTGAAAAAATATTTGCTGAGATTTCTGGAGATTCGTAATTTTGGGAAGCTTGGCAACACATTTCCATGAAAGTGTTTGTTGCCAGTCACTGCTTAGGGCTACATCAAGAGGAAACAAAACATAGAGATAGAACGTGAAACTACTTTATTGTGTTAAGTTTCAAGAAGCTAGCACAAACCGTGTTGGATTTAGAGTTCCAAATACATCTATCAATATAGGAGAAAACAGAGTGAAACCTAAAAATTCAAACTGTTACTGGAAACGAACGCTTCAACATAGAAGAACGAAATTTGGGGAACCAAGTCGCCTTAGTGTACTGATCATTACCTGAAAGTATCATCCAGTTTGGGTGAAAAAATATTTGCTGAGATTTCTGGAGATTCGTAATTTTGGGAAGCTTGGCAACCCCTTTCCATGAAAGTGTTTCTCGCCAGTCACTGCTTAGGGCTTAATCAAGAGGAAAGAAAACATAGATATAGAACATGAAACTACTTTATTGTGTCAAGTTTCAAGAAGCTAGCACAAACCGTGTTGGATTTAGAGTTCCAAATACATGTATCAATATAGGAGAAAACAGAGTGAAACCTAAAAATTCAAACTGTTACTGGAAACGAACGCTTCAACATAGAAGAACGAAATTTGGGGAACCAAGTCGCCTTAGTGTACTGATCATTACCTGAAAGTATCATCCAGTTTGGGTGAAAAAATATTTGCTGAGATTTCTGGAGATTCGTAATTTTGGGAAGCTTGGCAACCCCTTTCCATGAAAGTGTTTCTCGCCAGTCACTGCTTAGGGCTTCATCAAGAGGAAACAAAACATAGAGATAGAACGTGAAACTACTTCATTGTGTCAAGTTTCAAGAAGCTAGCACAAACCGTGTTGGATTTAGAGTTCCAAATACATGTATCAATATAGGAGAAAACAGAGTGAAACCTAAAAATTCAAACTGTTACTGGAAACGAACGCTTCAACATAGAAGAACGAAATTTGGGGAACCAAGTCGCCTTAGTGTACTGATCATTACCTGAAAGTATCATCCAGTTTGGGTGAAAAAATATTTGCTGAGATTTCTGGAGATTCGTAATTTTGGGAAGCTTGGCAATCCCTTTCCATGAAAGTGTTTCTCGCCAGTCACTGCTTAGGGCTTCATCAAGAGGAAACAAAACATAGATATAGAACGTGAAACTACTTTATTGTGTCAAGTTTCAAGAAGCTAGCACAAACCGTGTTGGATTTAGAGTTCCAAATACATCTATCAATATAGGAGAAAACAGAGTGAAACCTAAAAATTCAAACTGTTACTGAAAACGAACGCTTCAACATAGAAGAACGAAATTTGGGGAACCAAGTCGCCTTAGTGTACTGATCATTACCTGAAAGTATCATCCAGTTTGGGTGAAAAAATATTTGCTGAGATTTCTGGAGATTCGTAATTTTGGGAAGCTTGGCAACCCCTTTCCATGAAAGTGTTTCTCGCCAGTCACTGCTTAGGGCTTCATCAAGAGGAAACAAAACATAGATATAGAACGTGAAACTACTTTACTGTGTCAAGTTTCAAGAAGCTAGCACAAACCGTGTTGGATTTAGAGTTCCAAATACATCTATCAATATAGGAGAAAACAGAGTGAAACCTAAAAATTCAAACTGTTACTGGAAACGAACGCTTCAACATAGAAGAACGAAATTTGGGGAACCAAGTCGCCTTAGTTTACTGATCATTACCTGAAAGTATCATCCAGTTTGGGTGAAAAAATATTTGCTGAGATTTCTGGAGATTCGTAATTTTGGGAAGCTTGGCAACCCCTTTCCATGAAAGTGTTTCTCGCCAGTCACTGCTTAGGGCTTCATCAAGAGGAAACAAAACATAGATATAGAACATGAAACTACTTTATTGTGTCAAGTTTCAAGAAGCTAGCACAAACCGTGTTGGATTTAGAGTTCCAAATACATGTATCAATATAGGAGAAAACAGAGTGAAACCTAAAAATTCAAACTGTTACTGGAAACGAACGCTTCAACATAGAAGAACGAAATTTGGGGAACCAAGTCGCCTTAGTGTACTGATCATTACCTGAAAGTATCATCCAGTTTGGGTGAAAAAATATTTGCTGAGATTTCTGGAGATTCGTAATTTTGGGAAGCTTGGCAACCCCTTTCCATGAAAGTGTTTGTTGCTAGTCACTGCTTAGGGCTACATCAAGAGGAAACAAAACATAGAGATAGAACGTGAAACTGCTTTATTGTGTCAAGGTTCAGGAAGCTAGCACAAACCGTGTTGGATTTAGAGTTCCAAATACATCTATCAATACAGGAGAAAACAGAGTGAAACCTAAAAATTCAAACTGTTACTGGAAACGAACGCTTCAACATAGAAGAACGAAATTTGGGGAACCAAGTCGCCTTAGTGTACTGATCATTACCTGAAAGTATCATCCAGTTTGGGTGAAAAAATATTTGCTGAGATTTCTGGAGATTCGTAATTTTGGGAAGCTTGGCAACCCCTTTCCATGAAAGTGTTTGTTGCCAGCCACTGCTTAGGGCTACATCAAGAGGAAACAAAACATAGAGATAGAACGTGAAACTACTTTATTGTGTCAAGTTTCAAGAAGCTAGCACAAACCGTGTTGGATTTAGAGTTCCAAATACATCTATCAATATAGGAGAAAAAAGAGTGAAACCTAAAAATTCAAACTGTTACTGGAAACGAACGCTTCAACATAGAAGAACGAAATTTGGGGAACCAAGTCGCCTTAGTGTACTGATCATTACCTGAAAGTATCATCCAGTTTGGGTGAAAAAATATTTGCTGTGATTTCTGGAGATTCGTAATTTTGGGAAGCTTGGCAACCCCTTTCCATGAAAGTGTTTGTTGCCAGTCACTGCTTAGGGCTACATCAAGAGGAAACAAAACATAGAGATAGAACATGAAACTACTTTATTGTGTCAAGTTTCAAGAAGCTAGCACAAAAAGTGTTGGATTTAGAGTTCCAAATACATGTATCAATATAGGAGAAAACAGAGTGAAACCTAAAAATTCAAACTGTTACTGGAAACGAACGCTTCAACATAGAAGAACGAAATTTGGGGAAGCAAGTCGCCTTAGTGTACTGATCATTACCTGAAAGTATCATCCAGTTTGGGTGAAAAAATATTTGCTGAGATTTCTGGAGATTCGTAATTTTGGGAAGCTTGGCAACCCCTTTCCATGAAAGTGTTTCTCGCCAGTCACTGCTTAGGGCTTCATCAAGAGGAAACAAAACATAGATATAGAACGTGAAACTACTTTACTGTGTCAAGTTTCAAGAAGCTAGCACAAACCGTGTTGGATTTAGAGTTCCAAATACATCTATCAATATAGGAGAAAACAGAGTGAAACCTAAAAATTCAAACTGATACTGGAAACGAACGCTTCAACATAGAAGAACGAAATTTGGGGAACCAAGTCGCCTTGGTGTACTGATCATTACCTGAAAGTATCATCCAGTTTGGGTGAAAAAATATTTGCTGAGATTTCTGGAGATTCGTAATTTTGGGAAGCTTGGCAACCCCTTTCCATGAAAGTGTTTCTCGCCAGTCACTGCTTAGGGCTACATCAAGAGGAAACAAAACATAGAGATAGAACGTGAAACTACTTTATTGTGTCAAGTTTCAGGAAGCTAGCAAAAACCGTGTTGGATTTAGAGTTCCAAATACATCTATCAATACAGGAGAAAACAGAGTGAAACCTAAAAATTCAAACTGTTGCTGGAAACGAACGCTTCAACATAGAAGAACGAAATTTGGGGAACCAAGTCGCCTTAGTGTACTGATCATTACCTGAAAGTATCGTCCAGTTTGGGTGAAAAAATATTTGCTGATATTTCTGGAGATTCCTAATTTTTGGAAGCTTGGCAACCCCTTTCCATGTAAGTGTTTCTCGCCAGTCACTGCTTAGGGCTACATCAAGAGGAAAAAAAACATAGAGATAGAACGTGAAAGTACTTTATTGTGTAAAGTTTCAAGAAGCTAGCACAAACCGTGTTGGATTTAGAGTTCCAAATACATCTATCAATATAGGAGAAAACAGAGTGAAACCTAAAAATTCAAACTGTTGCTGGAGACGAACGCTTCAACATAGAAGAACGAAATTTGGGGAACCAAGTCACCTTAGTGTACTGATCTTTACCTGAAAGAATCATCCAGTTTGGGTGAAAAAATATTTGCTGAGATTTCTGGAGATTCGTAATTTTGGGAAGCTTGGCAACCCCTTTCCATGAAAGTGTTTCTCGCCAGTCACTGCTTAGGGCTACATCAAGAGGAAACAAAACATAGAGATAGAACGTGAAACTACTTTATTGTGTCAAGTTTCAAGAAGCTAGCACAAACCTTGTTGGATTTAGAGTTCCAAATACATCTATCAATATAGGAGAAAACAGAGTGAAACCTAAAAATTCAAACTGTTACTGGAAACGAACGCTTCAACATAGAAGAACGAAATTTGGGGAACCAAGTCGCCTTAGTGTACTGATCATTACCTGAAAGTATCATCCAGTTTGGGTGAAAAAATATTTGCTGAGATTTCTGGAGATTCGTAATTTTGGGAAGCTTGGCAACCCCTTTCCATGAAAGTATTTCTCGCCAGTCACTGCTTAGGGCTTCATCAAGAGGAAACAAAACATAGATATAGAACGTGAAACTACTTTATTGTGTCAAGTTTCAAGAAGCTAGCACAAACCGTGTTGGATTTAGAGTTCCAAATACATCTATCAATACAGGAGAAAACAGAGTGAAACCTAAAAATTCAAACTGTTACTGGAAACGAACGCTTCAACATAGAAGAACGAAATTTGGGGAACCAAGTCGCCTTAGTGTACTGATCATTACCTGAAAGTATCATCCAGTTTGGGTGAAAAAATATTTGCTGAGATTTCTGGAGATTCGTAATTTTGGGAAGCTTGGCAACCCCTTTCCATGACAGTGTTTGTTGCTAGTCACTGCTTAGGGCTACATCAAGAGGAAACAAAACATAGAGATAGAACGTGAAACTACTTTATTGTGTCAAGTTTCAAGAAGCTAGCACAAACCGTGTTGGATTTAGAGTTCCAAATACATCTATCAATACAGGAGAAAACAGAGTGAAACCTAAAAATTCAAACTGTTACTGGAAACGAACGCTTCAACATAGAAGAACGAAATTTGGGGAAGCAAGTCGCCTTAGTGTACTGATCATTACCTGAAAGTATCATCCAGTTTGGGTGAAAAAATATTTGCTGAGATTTCTGGAGATTCGTAATTTTGGGAAGCTTGGCAACCCCTTTCCATGAAAGTGTTTCTCGCCAGTCACTGCTTAGGGCTTCATCAAGAGGAAACAAAACATAGATATAGGACGTGAAACTACTTTACTGTGTCAAGTTTCAAGAAGCTAGCACAAACCGTGTTGGATTTAGAGTTCCAAATACATCTATCAATATAGGAGAAAAGAGAGTAAAACCTAAATATTCAAACTGTTACTGGAAACGAACGCTTCAACATAGAAGAACGAAATTTGGGGAACCAAGTCGCCTTAGTTTACTGATCATTACCTGAAAGTATCATCCAGTTTGGGTGAAAAAATATTTGCTGAGATTTCTGGAGATTCGTAATTTTGGGAAGCTTGGCAACCCCTTTCCATGAAAGTGTTTCTCGCCAGTCACTGCTTAGGGCTTCATCAAGAGGAAACAAAACATAGATATAGAACATGAAACTACTTCATTGTGTCAAGTTTCAAGAAGCTAGCACAAACCGTGTTGGATTTAGAGTTCCAAATACATGTATCAATATAGGAGAAAACAGAGTGAAACCTAAAAATTCAAACTGTTACTGGAAACGAACGCTTCAACATAGAAGAACGAAATTTGGGGAACCAAGTCGCCTTAGTGTACTGATCATTACCTGAAAGTATCATCCAGTTTGGGTGAAAAAATATTTGCTGAGATTTCTGGAGATTCGTAATTTTGGGAAGCTTGGCAATCCCTTTCCATGAAAGTGTTTCTCGCCAGTCACTGCTTAGGGCTTCATCAAGAGGAAACAAAACATAGATATAGAACGTGAAACTACTTTACTGTGTCAAGTTTCAAGAAGCTAGCACAAACCGTGTTGGATTTAGAGTTCCAAATACATCTATCAATATAGGAGAAAACAGAGTGAAACCTAAAAATTCAAACTGATACTGGAAACGAACGCTTCAACATAGAAGAACGAAATTTGGGGAACCAAGTCGCCTTAGTGTACTGATCATTACCTGAAAGTATCATCCAGTTTGGGTGAAAAAATATTTGCTGAGATTTCTGGAGATTCGTAATTTTGGGAAGCTTGGCAACCCCTTTCCATGAAAGTGTTTCTCGCCAGTCACTGCTTAGGGCTTCATCAAGAGGAAACAAAACATAGATATAGAACGTGAAACTACTTTACTGTGTCAAGTTTCAAGAAGCTAGCACAAACCGTTTTGGATTTAGAGTTCCAAATACATCTATCAATATAGGAGAAAACAGAGTGAAACCTAAAAATTCAAACTGTTACTGGAAACGAACGCTTCAACATAGAAGAACGAAATTTGGGGAACCAAGTCGCCTTAGTGTACAGATCATTACCTGAAAGTATCATCCAGTTTGGGTGAAAAAATATTTGCTGAGATTTCTGGAGATTCGTAATTTTGGGAAGCTGAGCAACGCCTTTCCATTAAAGTGTTTGTTGCTAGTCACTGCTTAGGGCTACATCAAGAGGAAACAAAACATAGATATAGAACGTGAAACTACTTTATTGTGTCAAGTTTCAAGAAGCTAGCACAAACCGTGTTGGATTTAGAGTTCCAAATACATCTATCAATATAGGAGAAAACAGAGTGAAACCTAAAAATTCAAACTGTTACTGGAGATGAACGCTTCAACATAGAAGAACAAAATTTGGGGAACCAAGTCACCTTAGTGTACTGATCTTTACCTGAAAGTATCATCCAGTTTGGGTGAAAAAATATTTGCTGAGATTTCTGGAGATTCGTAATTTTGGGAAGCTTGGCAACCCCTTTCCATGAAAGTGTTTCTCGCCAGTCACTGCTTAGGGCTACAACAAGAGGAAACAAAACATAGAGATAGAACGTGAAACTACTTTATTGTGTCAAGTTTCAAGAAGCTAGCACAAACCGTGTTGGATTAGAGTTCCAAATACATCTATCAATATAGGAGAAAACAGAGTGAAACCTAAAAATTCAAACTGTTACTGGAAACGAACGCTTCAACATAGAAGAACGAAATTTGGGGAACCAAGTCGCCTTAGTGTACTGATCATTACCTGAAAGTATCATCCAGTTTGGGTGAAAAAATATTTGCTGAGATTTCTGGAGATTCGTAATTTTGGGAAGCTTGGCAACCCCTTTCCATGAAAGTGTTTGTTGCCAGTCACTGCTTAGGGCTACATCAAGAGGAAACAAAACATAGAGATAGAACGTGAAACTACTTTATTGTGTCAAGTTTCAAGAAGCTAGCACAAACCGTGTTGGATTTAGAGTTCCAAATACATCTATCAATATAGGAGAAAAAAGAGTGAAACCTAAAAATTCAAACTGTTACTGGAAACGAACGCTTCAACATAGAAGAACGAAATTTGGGGAACCAAGTCGCCTTAGTATACTGATCATTACCTGAAAGTATCATCCAGTTTGGGTGAAAAAATATTTGCTGAGATTTCTGGAGATTCGTAATTTTGGGAAGCTTGGCAACACATTTCCATGAAAGTGTTTGTTGCCAGTCACTGCTTAGGGCTACATCAAGAGGAAACAAAACATAGAGATAGAACGTGAAACTACTTTATTGTGTTAAGTTTCAAGAAGCTAGCACAAACCGTGTTGGATTTAGAGTTCCAAATACATCTATCAATATAGGAGAAAACAGAGTGAAACCTAAAAATTCAAACTGTTACTGGAAACGAACGCTTCAACATAGAAGAACGAAATTTGGGGAACCAAGTCGCCTTAGTGTACTGATCATTACCTGAAAGTATCATCCAGTTTGGGTGAAAAAATATTTGCTGAGATTTCTGAAGATTCGTAATTTTGGGAAGCTTGGCAACCCCTTTCCATGAAAGTGTTTCTCGCCAGTCACTGCTTAGGGCTTAATCAAGAGGAAAGAAAACATAGATATAGAACATGAAACTACTTTATTGTGTCAAGTTTCAAGAAGCTAGCACAAACCGTGTTGGATTTAGAGTTCCAAATACATGTATCAATATAGGAGAAAACAGAGTGAAACCTAAAAATTCAAACTGTTACTGGAAACGAACGCTTCAACATAGAAGAACGAAATTTGGGGAACCAAGTCGCCTTAGTGTACTGATCATTACCTGAAAGTATCATCCAGTTTGGGTGAAAAAATATTTGCTGAGATTTCTGGAGATTCGTAATTTTGGGAAGCTTGGCAACCCCTTTCCATGAAAGTGTTTCTCGCCAGTCACTGCTTAGGGCTTCATCAAGAGGAAACAAAACATAGAGATAGAACGTGAAACTGCTTTATTGTGTCAAGTTTCAAGAAGCTAGCACAAACCGTGTTGGATTTAGAGTTCCAAATACATCTATCAATATAGGAGAAAACAGAGTGAAACCTAAAAATTCAAACTGTTACTGGAAACGAACGCTTCAACATAGAAGAACGAAATTTGGGGAACCAAGTCGCCTTAGTGTACTGATCATTACCTGAAAGTATCATCCAGTTTGGGTGAAAAAATATTTGCTGAGATTTCTGGAGATTCGTAATTTTGGGAAGCTTGGCAACCCCTTTCCATGAAAGTGTTTGTTGCCAGCCACTGCTTAGGGCTACATCAAGAGGAAACAAAACATAGAGATAGAACGTGAAACTACTTTATTGTGTCAAGTTTCAAGAAGCTAGCACAAACCGTGTTGGATTTAGAGTTCCAAATACATCTATCAATATAGGAGAAAACAGAGTGAAACCTAAAAATTCAAACTGATACTGGAAACGAACGCTTCAACATAGAAGAACGAAATTTGGGGAACCAAGTCGCCTTAGTGTACTGATCATTACCTGAAAGTATCATCCAGTTTGGGTGAAAAAATATTTGCTGAGATTTCTGGAGATTCGTAATTTTGGGAAGCTTGGCAACACATTTCCATGAAAGTGTTTGTTGCCAGTCACTGCTTAGGGCTACATCAAGAGGAAACAAAACATAGAGATAGAACGTGAAACTACTTTATTGTGTTAAGTTTCAAGAAGCTAGCACAAACCGTGTTGGATTTAGAGTTCCAAATACATCTATCAATATAGGAGAAAACAGAGTGAAACCTAAAAATTCAAACTGTTACTGGAAACGAACGCTTCAACATAGAAGAACGAAATTTGGGGAACCAAGTCGCCTTAGTGTACTGATCATTACCTGAAAGTATCATCCAGTTTGGGTGAAAAAATATTTGCTGAGATTTCTGGAGATTCGTAATTTTGGGAAGCTTGGCAACCCCTTTCCATGAAAGTGTTTCTCGCCAGTCACTGCTTAGGGCTTAATCAAGAGGAAAGAAAACATAGATATAGAACATGAAACTACTTTATTGTGTCAAGTTTCAAGAAGCTAGCACAAACCGTGTTGGATTTAGAGTTCCAAATACATCTATCAATATAGGAGAAAACAGAGTGAAACCTAAAAATTCAAACTGTTACTGGAAACGAACGCTTCAACATAGAAGAACGAAATTTGGGGAACCAAGTCGCCTTAGTGTACTGATCATTACCTGAAAGTATCATCCAGTTTGGGTGAAAAAATATTTGCTGAGATTTCTGGAGATTCGTAATTTTGGGAAGCTTGGCAACCCCTTTCCATGAAAGTGTTTCTCGCCAGTCACTGCTTAGGGCTTCATCAAGAGGAAACAAAACATAGAGATAGAACGTGAAACTACTTTATTGTGTCAAGTTTCAAGAAGCTAGCACAAACCGTGTTGGATTTAGAGTTCCAAATACATCTATCAATATAGGAGAAAACAGAGTGAAACCTAAAAATTCAAACTGTTACTGGAAACGAACGCTTCAACATAGAAGAACGAAATTTGGGGAACCAAGTCGCCTTAGTTTACTGATCATTACCTGAAAGTATCATCCAGTTTGGGTGAAAAAATATTTGCTGAGATTTCTGGAGATTCGTAATTTTGGGAAGCTTGGCAACCCCTTTCCATGAAAGTGTTTCTCGCCAGTCACTGCTTAGGGCTTCATCAAGAGGAAACAAAACATAGATATAGAACATGAAACTACTTTATTGTGTCAAGTTTCAAGAAGCTAGCACAAACCGTGTTGGATTTAGAGTTCCAAATACATGTATCAATATAGGAGAAAACAGAGTGAAACCTAAAAATTCAAACTGTTACTGGAAACGAACGCTTCAACATAGAAGAACGAAATTTGGGGAACCAAGTCGCCTTAGTGTACTGATCATTACCTGAAAGTATCATCCAGTTTGGGTGAAAAAATATTTGCTGAGATTTCTGGAGATTCGTAATTTTGGGAAGCTTGGCAACCCCTTTCCATGAAAGTGTTTGTTGCTAGTCACTGCTTAGGGCTACATCAAGAGGAAACAAAACATAGAGATAGAACGTGAAACTGCTTTATTGTGTCAAGGTTCAGGAAGCTAGCACAAACCGTGTTGGATTTAGAGTTCCAAATACATCTATCAATACAGGAGAAAACAGAGTGAAACCTAAAAATTCAAACTGTTACTGGAAACGAACGCTTCAACATAGAAGAACGAAATTTGGGGAACCAAGTCGCCTTAGTGTACTGATCATTACCTGAAAGTATCATCCAGTTTGGGTGAAAAAATATTTGCTGAGATTTCTGGAGATTCGTAATTTTGGGAAGCTTGGCAACCCCTTTCCATGAAAGTGTTTGTTGCCAGCCACTGCTTAGGGCTACATCAAGAGGAAACAAAACATAGAGATAGAACGTGAAACTACTTTATTGTGTCAAGTTTCAAGAAGCTAGCACAAACCGTGTTGGATTTAGAGTTCCAAATACATCTATCAATATAGGAGAAAACAGAGTGAAACCTAAAAATTCAAACTGATACTGGAAACGAACGCTTCAACATAGAAGAACGAAATTTGGGGAACCAAGTCGCCTTAGTGTACTGATCATTACCTGAAAGTATCATCCAGTTTGGGTGAAAAAATATTTGCTGAGATTTCTGGAGATTCGTAATTTTGGGAAGCTTGGCAACCCCTTTCCATGAAAGTGTTTCTCGCCAGTCACTGCTTAGGGCTTCATCAAGAGGAAACAAAACATAGATATAGAACGTGAAACTACTTTACTGTGTCAAGTTTCAAGAAGCTAGCACAAACCGTTTTGGATTTAGAGTTCCAAATACATCTATCAATATAGGAGAAAACAGAGTGAAACCTAAAAATTCAAACTGTTACTGGAAACGAACGCTTCAACATAGAAGAACGAAATTTGGGGAACCAAGTCGCCTTAGTGTACTGATCATTACCTGAAAGTATCATCCAGTTTGGGTGAAAAAATATTTGCTGAGATTTCTGGAGATTCGTAATTTTGGGAAGCTGAGCAACGCCTTTCCATTAAAGTGTTTGTTGCTAGTCACTGCTTAGGGCTACATCAAGAGGAAACAAAACATAGATATAGAACGTGAAACTACTTTATTGTGTCAAGTTTCAAGAAGCTAGCACAAACCGTGTTGGATTTAGAGTTCCAAATACATCTATCAATATAGGAGAAAACAGAGTGAAACCTAAAAATTCAAACTGTTACTGGAGATGAACGCTTCAACATAGAAGAACAAAATTTGGGGAACCAAGTCACCTTAGTGTACTGATCTTTACCTGAAAGTATCATCCAGTTTGGGTGAAAAAATATTTGCTGAGATTTCTGGAGATTCGTAATTTTGGGAAGCTTGGCAACCCCTTTCCATGAAAGTGTTTCTCGCCAGTCACTGCTTAGGGCTACAACAAGAGGAAACAAAACATAGAGATAGAACGTGAAACTACTTTATTGTGTCAAGTTTCAAGAAGCTAGCACAAACCGTGTTGGATTAGAGTTCCAAATACATCTATCAATATAGGAGAAAACAGAGTGAAACCTAAAAATTCAAACTGTTACTGGAAACGAACGCTTCAACATAGAAGAACGAAATTTGGGGAACCAAGTCGCCTTAGTGTACTGATCATTACCTGAAAGTATCATCCAGTTTGGGTGAAAAAATATTTGCTGAGATTTCTGGAGATTCGTAATTTTGGGAAGCTTGGCAACCCCTTTCCATGAAAGTGTTTGTTGCCAGTCACTGCTTAGGGCTACATCAAGAGGAAACAAAACATAGAGATAGAACGTGAAACTACTTTATTGTGTCAAGTTTCAAGAAGCTAGCACAAACCGTGTTGGATTTAGAGTTCCAAATACATCTATCAATATAGGAGAAAAAAGAGTGAAACCTAAAAATTCAAACTGTTACTGGAAACGAACGCTTCAACATAGAAGAACGAAATTTGGGGAACCAAGTCGCCTTAGTATACTGATCATTACCTGAAAGTATCATCCAGTTTGGGTGAAAAAATATTTGCTGAGATTTCTGGAGATTCGTAATTTTGGGAAGCTTGGCAACACATTTCCATGAAAGTGTTTGTTGCCAGTCACTGCTTAGGGCTACATCAAGAGGAAACAAAACATAGAGATAGAACGTGAAACTACTTTATTGTGTTAAGTTTCAAGAAGCTAGCACAAACCGTGTTGGATTTAGAGTTCCAAATACATCTATCAATATAGGAGAAAACAGAGTGAAACCTAAAAATTCAAACTGTTACTGGAAACGAACGCTTCAACATAGAAGAACGAAATTTGGGGAACCAAGTCGCCTTAGTGTACTGATCATTACCTGAAAGTATCATCCAGTTTGGGTGAAAAAATATTTGCTGAGATTTCTGGAGATTCGTAATTTTGGGAAGCTTGGCAACCCCTTTCCATGAAAGTGTTTCTCGCCAGTCACTGCTTAGGGCTTAATCAAGAGGAAAGAAAACATAGATATAGAACATGAAACTACTTTATTGTGTCAAGTTTCAAGAAGCTAGCACAAACCGTGTTGGATTTAGAGTTCCAAATACATGTATCAATATAGGAGAAAACAGAGTGAAACCTAAAAATTCAAACTGTTACTGGAAACGAACGCTTCAACATAGAAGAACGAAATTTGGGGAACCAAGTCGCCTTAGTGTACTGATCATTACCTGAAAGTATCATCCAGTTTGGGTGAAAAAATATTTGCTGAGATTTCTGGAGATTCGTAATTTTGGGAAGCTTGGCAACCCCTTTCCATGAAAGTGTTTCTCGCCAGTCACTGCTTAGGGCTTCATCAAGAGGAAACAAAACATAGAGATAGAACGTGAAACTGCTTTATTGTGTCAAGTTTCAAGAAGCTAGCACAAACCGTGTTGGATTTAGAGTTCCAAATACATCTATCAATATAGGAGAAAACAGAGTGAAACCTAAAAATTCAAACTGTTACTGGAGATGAACGCTTCAACATAGAAGAACAAAATTTGGGGAACCAAGTCACCTTAGTGTACTGATCTTTACCTGAAAGTATCATCCAGTTTGGGTGAAAAAATATTTGCTGAGATTTCTGGAGATTCGTAATTTTGGGAAGCTTGGCAACCCCTTTCCATGAAAGTGTTTCTCGCCAGTCACTGCTTAGGGCTACAACAAGAGGAAACAAAACATAGAGATAGAACGTGAAACTACTTTATTGTGTCAAGTTTCAAGAAGCTAGCACAAACCGTGTTGGATTAGAGTTCCAAATACATCTATCAATATAGGAGAAAACAGAGTGAAACCTAAAAATTCAAACTGTTACTGGAAACGAACGCTTCAACATAGAAGAACGAAATTTGGGGAACCAAGTCGCCTTAGTGTACTGATCATTACCTGAAAGTATCATCCAGTTTGGGTGAAAAAATATTTGCTGAGATTTCTGGAGATTCGTAATTTTGGGAAGCTTGGCAACCCCTTTCCATGAAAGTGTTTGTTGCCAGTCACTGCTTAGGGCTACATCAAGAGGAAACAAAACATAGAGATAGAACGTGAAACTACTTTATTGTGTCAAGTTTCAAGAAGCTAGCACAAACCGTGTTGGATTTAGAGTTCCAAATACATCTATCAATATAGGAGAAAAAAGAGTGAAACCTAAAAATTCAAACTGTTACTGGAAACGAACGCTTCAACATAGAAGAACGAAATTAGGGGAACCAAGTCGCCTTAGTATACTGATCATTACCTGAAAGTATCATCCAGTTTGGGTGAAAAAATATTTGCTGAGATTTCTGGAGATTCGTAATTTTGGGAAGCTTGGCAACACATTTCCATGAAAGTGTTTGTTGCCAGTCACTGCTTAGGGCTACATCAAGAGGAAACAAAACATAGAGATAGAACGTGAAACTACTTTATTGTGTTAAGTTTCAAGAAGCTAGCACAAACCGTGTTGGATTTAGAGTTCCAAATACATCTATCAATATAGGAGAAAACAGAGTGAAACCTAAAAATTCAAACTGTTACTGGAAACGAACGCTTCAACATAGAAGAACGAAATTTGGGGAACCAAGTCGCCTTAGTGTACTGATCATTACCTGAAAGTATCATCCAGTTTGGGTGAAAAAATATTTGCTGATATTTCTGGACATTCGTAATTTTTGGAAGCTTGGCAACCCCTTTCCATGTAAGTGTTTCTCGCCAGTCACTGCTTAGGGCTACATCAAGAGGAAACAAAACATAGAGATAGAACGTGAAACTACTTTATTGTGTCAAGTTTCAAGAAGCTAGCACAAACCGTGTTGGATTAGAGTTCCAAATACATCTATCAATATAGGAGAAAACAGAGTGGAACCTAAAAATTCAAACTGTTACTGGAAACGAACGCTTCAACATAGAAGAACGAAATTTGGGGAACCAAGTCGCCTTAGTGTACTGATCATTACCTGAAAGTATCATCCAGTTTGGGTCAAAAAATATTTGCTGAGATTTCTGGAGATTCGTAATTTTGGGAAGCTTGGCAACCCCTTTCCATGAAAGTGTTTCTCGCCAGTCACTGCTTAGGGCTACATCAAGAGGAGACAAAACATAGAGATAGAACGTGAAACTACTTGATTGTGTCAAGTTTCAAGAAGCTAGCACAAACCGTGTTGGATTTAGAGTTCCAAATACATCTATCAATACAGGAGAAAACAGAGTGAAACCTAAAAATTCAAACTGTTACTGGAAACGAACGCTTCAACATAGAAGAACGAAATTTGGGGAACCAAGTCGCCTTAGTGTACTGATCATTACCTGAAAGTATCATCCAGTTTGGGTGAAAAAATATTTGCTGAGATTTCTGGAGATTCGTAATTTTGGGAAGCTTGGCAACCCCTTTCCATGAAAGTGTTTGTTGCAAGTCACTGCTTAGGGATACATCAAGAGGAAACAAAACATAGAGATAGAACGTGAAACTAGTTTATTGTGTCAAGTTTCAGGAAGCTAGCACAAACCGTGTTGGATTTAGAGTTCCAAATACATCTATCAATACAGGAGAAAACAGAGTGAAACCTAAAAATTCAAACTGTTGCTGGAAACGAACGCTTCAACATAGAAGAACGAAATTTGGGGAACCAAGTCGCCTTAGTGTACTGATCATTACCTGAAAATATCATCCAGTTTGGGTGAAAAAATATTTGCTGATATTTCTGGAGATTCGTAATTTTTGGAAGCTTTGCAACCCCTTTCCATGTAAGTGTTTCTCGCCAGTCACTGCTTAGGGCTACATCAAGAGGAAACAAAACATAGAGATAGAACGTGAAACTAGTTTATTGTGTCAAGTTTCAGGAAGCTAGCACAAACCGTGTTGGATTTAGAGTTTCAAATACATCTATCAATACAGGAGAAAACAGAGTGAAACCTAAAAATTCAAACTGTTGCTGGAAACGAACGCTTCAACATAGAAGAACGAAATTTGGGGAACCAAGTCGCCTTAGTGTACTGATCATTACCTGAAAGTATCATCCAGTTTGGGTGAAAAAATATTTGCTGATATTTCTGGAGATTCGTAATTTTTGGAAGCTTGGCAACCCCTTTCCATGTAAGTGTTTCTCGCCAGTCACTGCTTAGGGCTACATCAAGAGGAAACAAAACATAGAGATAGAACGTGAAACTACTTTATTGTGTCAAGTTTCAAGAAGCTAGCACAAACCGTGTTGGATTAGAGTTCCAAATACATCTATCAATATAGGAGAAAACAGAGTGAAACCTAAAAATTCAAACTGTTACTGGAAACGAACGCTTCAACATAGAAGAACGAAATTTGGGGAACCAAGTCGCCTTAGTGTACTGATCATTACCTGAAAGTATCATCCAGTTTGGGTCAAAAAATATTTGCTGAGATTTCTGGAGATTCGTAATTTTGGGAAGCTTGGCAACCCCTTTCCATGAAAGTGTTTCTCGCCAGTCACTGCTTAGGGCTACATCAAGAGGAGACAAAACATAGAGATAGAACGTGAAACTACTTGATTGTGTCAAGTTTCAAGAAGCTAGCACAAACCGTGTTGGATTTAGAGTTCCAAATACATCTATCAATACAGGAGAAAACAGAGTGAAACCTAAAAATTCAAACTGTTACTGGAAACGAACGCTTCAACATAGAAGAACGAAATTTGGGGAACCAAGTCGCCTTAGTGTACTGATCATTACCTGAAAGTATCATCCAGTTTGGGTGAAAAAATATTTGCTGAGATTTCTGGAGATTCGTAATTTTGGGAAGCTTGGCAACCCCTTTCCATGAAAGTGTTTGTTGCTAGTCACTGCTTAGGGATACATCAAGAGGAAACAAAACATAGAGATAGAACGTGAAACTAGTTTATTGTGTCAAGTTTCAGGAAGCTAGCACAAACCGTGTTGGATTTAGAGTTCCAAATACATCTATCAATACAGGAGAAAACAGAGTGAAACCTAAAAATTCAAACTGTTGCTGGAAACGAACGCTTCAACATAGAAGAACGAAATTTGGGGAACCAAGTCGCCTTAGTGTACTGATCATTACCTGAAAATATCATCCAGTTTGGGTGAAAAAATATTTGCTGATATTTCTGGAGATTCGTAATTTTTGGAAGCTTTGCAACCCCTTTCCATGTAAGTGTTTCTCGCCAGTCACTGCTTAGGGCTACATCAAGAGGAAACAAAACATAGAGATAGAACGTGAAAGTACTTTATTGTGTAAAGTTTCAAGAAGCTAGCACAAACCGTGTTGGATTTAGAGTTCCAAATACATCTATCAATATAGGAGAAAACAGAGTGAAACCTAAAAATTCAAACTGTTGCTGGAGACGAACGCTTCAACATAGAAGAATGAAATTTGGGGAACCAAGTCGCCTCAGTGTACTGATCATTACCTGAAAGTATCATCCAGTTTGGGTGAAAAAATATTTGCTGAGATTTCTGGAGATTCGTAATTTTGGGAAGCTTGGCAACCCCTTTCCATGAAAGTGTTTCTCGCCAGTCACTGCTTAGGGCTACATCAAGAGGAAACAAAACATAGAGATAGAACGTGAAACTACTTTATTGTGTCAAGTTTCAAGAAGCTAGCACAAACCGTGTTGGATTTAGAGTTCCAAATACATCTATCAATATAGGAGAAAACAGAGTGAAACCTAAAAATTCAAACTGTTACTGGAAACGAACGCTTCAACATAGAAGAACGAAATTTGAGGAACCAAGTCGCCTTAGTGTACTGATCATTACCTGAAAGTATCATCCAGTTTGGGTGAAAAAATATTTGCTGAGATTTCTGGAGATTCGTAATTTTGGGAAGCTTGGCAACCCCTTTCCATGAAAGTGTTTCTCGCCAGTCACTGCTTAGGGCTACATCAAGAGGAAACAAAACATAGAGATAGAACGGGAAACTACTTGATTGTGTCAAGTTTCAAGAAGCTAGCACAAACCGTGTTGGATTTAGAGTTCCAAATACATCTATCAATACAGGAGAAAACAGAGTGAAACCTAAAAATTCAAACTGTTACTGGAAACGAACGCTTCAACATAGAAGAACGAAATTTGGGGAAGCAAGTCGCCTTAGTGTACTGATCATTACCTGAAAGTATCATCCAGTTTGGGTGAAAAAATATTTGCTGAGATTTCTGGAGATTCGTAATTTTGGGAAGCTTGGCAACCCCTTTCCATGAAAGTGTTTGTTGCTAGTCACTGCTTAGGGCTACATCAAGAGAAAACAAAACATAGAGATAGAACGTGAAACTACTTTATTGTGTCAAGTTTCAGGAAGCTAGCACAAACCGTGTTGGATTTAGAGTTCCAAATACATCTATCAATATAGGAGAAAACAGAGTGAAACCTAAAAATTCAAACTGTTGCTGGAGACGAACGCTTCAACATAGAAGGATGAAATTTGGGGAACCAAGTCGCCTCAGTGTACTGATCATTACCTGAAAGTATCATCCAGTTTGGGTGAAAAAATATTTGCTGAGATTTCTGGAGATTCGTAATTTTGGGAAGCTTGGCAACCCCTTTCCATGAAAGTGTTTGTTGCTAGTCACTGCTTAGGGCTACATCAAGAGAAAACAAAACATAGAGATAGAACGTGAAACTACTTTATTGTGTCAAGTTTCAGGAAGCTAGCACAAACCGTGTTGGATTTAGAGTTCCAAATACATCTATCAATACAGGAGAAAACAGAGTGAAACCTAAAAATTCAAACTGTTGCTGGAAACGAACGCTTCAACATAGAAGAACGAAATTTGGGGAACCAAGTCGCCTTAGTGTACTGATCATTACCTGAAAGTATCATCCAGTTTGGGTGAAAAAATATTTGCTGATATTTCTGGAGATTCGTAATTTTTGGAAGCTTGGCAACCCCTTTCCATGAAAGTGTTTCTCGCCAGTCACTGCTTAGGGCTACATCAAGAGGAAACAAAACATAGAGATAGAAAATGAAAGTACTTTATTGTGTAAAGGTTCAAGAAGCTAGCACAAACCGTGTTGGATTTAGAGTTCCAAATACATCTATCAATACAGGAGAAAACAGAGTGAAACCTAAAAATTCAAACTGTTGCTGGAGACGAACGCTTCAACATAGAAGGATGAAATTTGGGGAACCAAGTCGCCTCAGTGTACTGATCATTACCTGAAAGTATCATCCAGTTTGGGTGAAAAAATATTTGCTGAGATTTCTGGAGATTCGTAATTTTGGGAAGCTTGGCAACCCCTTTCCATGAAAGTGTTTCTCGCCAGTCACTGCTTAGGGCTACATCAAGAGGAAACAAAACATAGATATAGAACGTGAAACTACTTTATTGTGTCAAGTTTCAAGAGGGTAGCACAAACCGTGTTGGATTTAGAGTTCCAAATACATCTATCAATATAGGAGAAAACAGAGTGAAACCTAAAAATTCAAACTGTTACTGGAGACGAACGCTTCAACATAGAAGAACGAAATTTGGGGAACCAAGTCACCTTAGTGTACTGATCTTTACCTGAAAGTATCATCCAGTTTGGGTGAAAAAATATTTGCTGAGATTTCTGGAGATTCGTAATTTTGGGAAGCTTGGCAACCCCTTTCCATGAAAGTGTTTCTCGCCAGTCACTGCTTAGGGCTTCATCAAGAGGAAACAAAACATAGAGATAGAACGTGAAACTACTTTATTGTGTGAAGTTTCAAGAAGCTAGCACAAACCGTGTTGGATTTAGAGTTCCAAATACATCTATCAATATAGGAGAAAACAGAGTGAAACCTAAAAATTCAAACCGTTACTGGAAACGAACGCTTCAACATAGAAGAACGAAATTTGAGGAACCAAGTCGCCTTAGTGTACTGATCATTACCTGAAAGTATCATCCAGTTTGGGTGAAAAAATATTTGCTGAGATTTCTGGAGATTCGTAATTTTGGGAAGCTTGGCAACCCCTTTCCATGAAAGTGTTTCTCGCCAGTCACTGCTTAGGGCTACATCAAGAGGAAACAAAACATAGAGATATAACGGGAAACTACTTGATTGTGTCAAGTTTCAAGAAGCTAGCACAAACCGTGTTGGATTTAGAGTTCCAAATACATCTATCAATACAGGAGAAAACAGAGTGAAACCTAAAAATTCAAACTGTTACTGGAAACGAACGCTTCAACATAGAAGAACGAAATTTGGGGAAGCAAGTCGCCTTAGTGTACTGATCATTACCTGAAAGTATCATCCAGTTTGGGTGAAAAAATATTTGCTGAGATTTCTGGAGATTCGTAATTTTGGGAAGCTTGGCAACCCCTTTCCATGAAAGTGTTTGTTGCTAGTCACTGCTTAGGGCTACATCAAGAGAAAACAAAACATAGAGATAGAACGTGAAACTACTTTATTGTGTCAAGTTTCAGGAAGCTAGCACAAACCGTGTTGGATTTAGAGTTCCAAATACATCTATCAATATAGGAGAAAACAGAGTGAAACCTAAAAATTCAAACTGTTGCTGGAGACGAACGCTTCAACATAGAAGAATGAAATTTGGGGAACCAAGTCGCCTCAGTGTACTGATCATTACCTGAAAGTATCATCCAGTTTGGGTGAAAAAATATTTGCTGAGATTTCTGGAGATTCGTAATTTTGGGAAGCTTGGCAACCCCTTTCCATAAAAGTGTTTGTTGCTAGTCACTGCTTAGGGCTACATCAAGAGAAAACAAAACATAGAGATAGAACGTGAAACTACTTTATTGTGTCAAGTTTCAGGAAGCTAGCACAAACCGTGTTGGATTTAGAGTTCCAAATACATCTATCAATACAGGAGAAAACAGAGTGAAACCTAAAAATTCAAACTGTTGCTGGAAACGAACGCTTCAACATAGAAGAACGAAATTTGGGGAACCAAGTCGCCTTAGTGTACTGATCATTACCTGAAAGTATCATCCAGTTTGGGTGAAAAAATATTTGCTGATATTTCTGGAGATTCGTAATTTTTGGAAGCTTGGCAACCCCTTTCCATGTAAGTGTTTCTCGCCAGTCACTGCTTAGGGCTACATCAAGAGGAAACAAAACATAGAGATAGAACGTGAAACTACTTTATTGTGTCAAGTTTCAAGAAGCTAGCACAAACCGTGTTGGATTAGAGTTCCAAATACATCTATCAATATAGGAGAAAACAGAGTGAAACCTAAAAATTCAAACTGTTGCTGGAGACGAACGCTTCAACATAGAAGAACGAAATTTGGGGAAGCAAGTCGCCTTAGTGTACTGATCATTACCTGAAAGTATCATCCAGTTTGGGTGAAAAAATATTTGCTGAGATTTCTGGAGATTCGTAATTTTGGGAAGCTTGGCAACCCCTTTCCATGAAAGTGTTTCTCGCCAGTCACTGCTTAGGGTTTCATCAAGAGGAAACAAAACATAGATATAGAACGTGAAACTACTTTACTGTGTCAAGTTTCAAGAAGCTAGCACAAACCGTGTTGGATTTAGAGTTCCAAATACATCTATCAATATAGGAGAAAACAGAGTGAAACCTAAAAATTCAAACTGTTGCTGGAGACGAACGCTTCAACATAGAAGAATGAAATTTGGGGAACCAAGTCGCCTCAGTGTACTGATCATTACCTGAAAGTATCATCCACTTTGGGTGAAAAAATATTTGCTGAGATTTCTGGAGATTCGTAATTTTGGGAAGCTTGGCAACCCCTTTCCATGAAAGTGTTTGTTGCTAGTCACTGCTTAGGGCTACATCAAGAGAAAACAAAACATAGAGATAGAACGTGAAACTACTTTATTGTGTCAAGTTTCAGGAAGCTAGCACAAACCGTGTTGGATTTAGAGTTCCAAATACATCTATCAATACAGGAGAAAACAGAGTGAAACCTAAAAATTCAAACTGTTGCTGGAAACGAACGCTTCAACATAGAAGAACGAAATTTGGGGAACCAAGTCGCCTTAGTGTACTGATCATTACCTGAAAGTATCATCCAGTTTGGGTGAAAAAATATTTGCTGATATTTCTGGAGATTCGTAATTTTTGGAAGCTTGGCAACCCCTTTCCATGAAAGTGTTTCTCGCCAGTCACTGCTTAGGGCTACATCAAGAGGAAACAAAACATAGAGATAGAAAATGAAAGTACTTTATTGTGTAAAGGTTCAAGAAGCTAGCACAAACCGTGTTGGATTTAGAGTTCCAAATACATCTATCAATACAGGAGAAAACAGAGTGAAACCTAAAAATTCAAACTGTTGCTGGAGACGAACGCTTCAACATAGAAGGATGAAATTTGGGGAACCAAGTCGCCTCAGTGTACTGATCATTACCTGAAAGTATCATCCAGTTTGGGTGAAAAAATATTTGCTGAGATTTCTGGAGATTCGTAATTTTGGGAAGCTTGGCAACCCCTTTCCATGAAAGTGTTTCTCGCCAGTCACTGCTTAGGGCTACATCAAGAGGAAACAAAACATAGATATAGAACGTGAAACTACTTTATTGTGTCAAGTTTCAAGAGGGTAGCACAAACCGTGTTGGATTTAGAGTTCCAAATACATCTATCAATATAGGAGAAAACAGAGTGAAACCTAAAAATTCAAACTGTTACTGGAGACGAACGCTTCAACATAGAAGAACGAAATTTGGGGAACCAAGTCACCTTAGTGTACTGATCTTTACCTGAAAGTATCATCCAGTTTGGGTGAAAAAATATTTGCTGAGATTTCTGGAGATTCGTAATTTTGGGAAGCTTGGCAACCCCTTTCCATGAAAGTGTTTCTCGCCAGTCACTGCTTAGGGCTACATCAAGAGGAAACAAAACATAGAGATAGAACGTGAAACTACTTTATTGTGTCAAGTTTCAAGAAGCTAGCACAAACCGTGTTGGATTTAGAGTTCCAAATACATCTATCAATATAGGAGAAAACAGAGTGAAACCTAAAAATTCAAACTGTTACTGGAAACGAACGCTTCAACATAGAAGAACGAAATTTGAGGAACCAAGTCGCCTTAGTGTACTGATCATTACCTGAAAGTATCATCCAGTTTGGGTGAAAAAATATTTGCTGAGATTTCTGGAGATTCGTAATTTTGGGAAGCTTGGCAACCCCTTTCCATGAAAGTGTTTCTCGCCAGTCACTGCTTAGGGCTACATCAAGAGGAAACAAAACATAGAGATAGAACTGGAAACTACTTGATTGTGTCAAGTTTCAAGAAGCTAGCACAAACCGTGTTGGATTTAGAGTTCCAAATACATCTATCAATACAGGAGAAAACAGAGTGAAACCTAAAAATTCAAACTGTTACTGGAAACGAACGCTTCAACATAGAAGAACGAAATTTGGGGAAGCAAGTCGCCTTAGTGTACTGATCATTACCTGAAAGTATCATCCAGTTTGGGTGAAAAAATATTTGCTGAGATTTCTGGAGATTCGTAATTTTGGGAAGCTTGGCAACCCCTTTCCATGAAAGTGTTTGTTGCTAGTCACTGCTTAGGGCTACATCAAGAGAAAACAAAACATAGAGATAGAACGTGAAACTACTTTATTGTGTCAAGTTTCAGGAAGCTAGCACAAACCGTGTTGGATTTAGAGTTCCAAATACATCTATCAATATAGGAGAAAACAGAGTGAAACCTAAAAATTCAAACTGTTGCTGGAGACGAACGCTTCAACATAGAAGAATGAAATTTGGGGAACCAAGTCGCCTCAGTGTACTGATCATTACCTGAAAGTATCATCCAGTTTGGGTGAAAAAATATTTGCTGAGATTTCTGGAGATTCGTAATTTTGGGAAGCTTGGCAACCCCTTTCCATGAAAGTGTTTGTTGCTAGTCACTGCTTAGGGCTACATCAAGAGAAAACAAAACATAGAGATAGAACGTGAAACTACTTTATTGTGTCAAGTTTCAGGAAGCTAGCACAAACCGTGTTGGATTTAGAGTTCCAAATACATCTATCAATACAGGAGAAAACAGAGTGAAACCTAAAAATTCAAACTGTTGCTGGAAACGAACGCTTCAACATAGAAGAACGAAATTTGGGGAACCAAGTCGCCTTAGTGTACTGATCATTACCTGAAAGTATCATCCAGTTTGGTGAAAAAATATTTGCTGATATTTCTGGAGATTCGTAATTTTTGGAAGCTTGGCAACCCCTTTCCATGTAAGTGTTTCTCGCCAGTCACTGCTTAGGGCTACATCAAGAGGAAACAAAACATAGAGATAGAACGTGAAACTACTTTATTGTGTCAAGTTTCAAGAAGCTAGCACAAACCGTGTTGGATTAGAGTTCCAAATACATCTATCAATATAGGAGAAAACAGAGTGAAACCTAAAAATTCAAACTGTTACTGGAAACGAACGCTTCAACATAGAAGAACGAAATTTGGGGAACCAAGTCGCCTTAGTGTACTGATCATTACGTGAAAGTATCATCCAGTTTGGGTGAAAAAATATTTGCTGAGATTTCTGGAGATTCGTAATTTTGGGAAGCTTGGCAACCCCTTTCCATGAAAGTGTTTCTCGCCAGTCACTGCTTAGGGCTTCATCAAGAGGAAACAAAACATAGATATAGAACGTGAAACTACTTTACTGTGTCAAGTTTCAAGAAGCTAGCACAAACCGTGTTGGATTTAGAGTTCCAAATACATCTATCAATATAGGAGAAAACAGAGTGAAACCTAAAAATTCAAACTGTTACTGGAAACGAACGCTTCAACATAGAAGAACGAAATTTGGGGAAGCAAGTCGCCTTAGTGTACTGATCATTACCTGAAAGTATCATCCAGTTTGGGTGAAAAAATATTTGCTGAGATTTCTGGAGATTCGTAATTTTGGGAAGCTTGGCAACCCCTTTCCATGAAAGTGTTTCTCGCCAGTCACTGCTTAGGGCTACATCAAGAGGAAACAAAACATAGAGATAGAACGTGAAACTACGTGATTGTGTCAAGTTTCAAGAAGCTAGCACAAACCGTGTTGGATTTAGAGTTCCAAATACATCTATCAATACAGGAGAAAACAGAGTGAAACCTAAAAATTCAAACTGTTACTGGAAACGAACGCTTCAACATAGAAGAACGAAATTTGGGGAACCAAGTCGCCTTAGTGTACTGATCATTACCTGAAAGTATCATCCAGTTTGGGTGAAAAAATATTTGCTGATATTTCTGGAGATTCGTAATTTTTGGAAGCTTGTCAACCCCTTTCCATGAAAGTGTTTCTCGCCAGTCACTGCTTAGGGCTACATCAAGAGGAAACAAAACATAGAGATAGAAAATGAAAGTACTTTATTGTGTAAAGGTTCAAGAAGCTAGCACAAACCGTGTTGGATTTAGAGTTCCAAATACATCTATCAATACAGGAGAAAACAGAGTGAAACCTAAAAATTCAAACTGTTGCTGGAGACGAACGCTTCAACATAGAAGGATGAAATTTGGGGAACCAAGTCGCCTCAGTGTACTGATCATTACCTGAAAGTATCATCCAGTTTGGGTGAAAAAATATTTGCTGAGATTTCTGGAGATTCGTAATTTTGGGAAGCTTGGCAACCCCTTTCCATGAAAGTGTTTCTCGCCAGTCACTGCTTAGGGCTACATCAAGAGGAAACAAAACATAGATATAGAACGTGAAACTACTTTATTGTGTCAAGTTTCAAGAGGGTAGCACAAACCGTGTTGGATTTAGAGTTCCAAATACATCTATCAATACAGGAGAAAACAGAGTGAAACCTAAAAATTCAAACTGTTACTGGAAACGAACGCTTCAACATAGAAGAACGAAATTTGGGGAACCAAGTCGCCTTAGTGTACTGATCATTACCTGAAAGTATCATCCAGTTTGGGTGAAAAAATATTTGCTGATATTTCTGGAGATTCGTAATTTTTGGAAGCTTGGCAACCCCTTTCCATGAAAGTGTTTCTCGCCAGTCACTGCTTAGGGCTACATCAAGAGGAAATAAAACATAGAGATAGAAAATGAAAGTACTTTATTGTGTAAAGGTTCAAGAAGCTAGCACAAACCGTGTTGGATTTAGAGTTCCAAATACATCTATCAATACAGGAGAAAACAGAGTGAAACCTAAAAATTCAAACTGTTGCTGGAGACGAACGCTTCAACATAGAAGGATGAAATTTGGGGAACCAAGTCGCCTCAGTGTACTGATCATTACCTGAAAGTATCATCCAGTTTGGGTGAAAAAATATTTGCTGAGATTTCTGGAGATTCGTAATTTTGGGAAGCTTGGCAACCCCTTTCCATGAAAGTGTTTCTCGCCAGTCACTGCTTAGGGCTACATCAAGAGGAAACAAAACATAGATATAGAACGTGAAACTACTTTATTGTGTCAAGTTTCAAGAGGGTAGCACAAACCGTGTTGGATTTAGAGTTCCAAATACATCTATCAATATAGGAGAAAACAGAGTGAAACCTAAAAATTCAAACTGTTACTGGAGACGAACGCTTCAACATAGAAGAACGAAATTTGGGGAACCAAGTCACCTTAGTGTACTGATCTTTACCTGAAAGTATCATCCAGTTTGGGTGAAAAAATATTTGCTGAGATTTCTGGAGATTCGTAATTTTGGGAAGCTTGGCAACCCCTTTCCATGAAAGTGTTTCTCGCCAGTCACTGCTTAGGGCTACATCAAGAGGAAACAAAACATAGAGATAGAACGTGAAACTACGTGATTGTGTCAAGTTTCAAGAAGCTAGCACAAACCGTGTTGGATTTAGAGTTCCAAATACATCTATCAATACAGGAGAAAACAGAGTGAAACCTAAAAATTCAAACTGTTACTGGAAACGAACGCTTCAACATAGAAGAACGAAATTTGGGGAACCAAGTCGCCTTAGTGTACTGATCATTACCTGAAAGTATCATCCAGTTTGGGTGAAAAAATATTTGCTGATATTTCTGGAGATTCGTAATTTTTGGAAGCTTGTCAACCCCTTTCCATGAAAGTGTTTCTCGCCAGTCACTGCTTAGGGCTACATCAAGAGGAAACAAAACATAGAGATAGAAAATGAAAGTACTTTATTGTGTAAAGGTTCAAGAAGCTAGCACAAACCGTGTTGGATTTAGAGTTCCAAATACATCTATCAATACAGGAGAAAACAGAGTGAAACCTAAAAATTCAAACTGTTGCTGGAGACGAACGCTTCAACATAGAAGGATGAAATTTGGGGAACCAAGTCGCCTCAGTGTACTGATCATTACCTGAAAGTATCATCCAGTTTGGGTGAAAAAATATTTGCTGAGATTTCTGGAGATTCGTAATTTTGGGAAGCTTGGCAACCCCTTTCCATGAAAGTGTTTCTCGCCAGTCACTGCTTAGGGCTACATCAAGAGGAAACAAAACATAGATATAGAACGTGAAACTACTTTATTGTGTCAAGTTTCAAGAGGGTAGCACAAACCGTGTTGGATTTAGAGTTCCAAATACATCTATCAATACAGGAGAAAACAGAGTGAAACCTAAAAATTCAAACTGTTACTGGAAACGAACGCTTCAACATAGAAGAACGAAATTTGGGGAACCAAGTCGCCTTAGTGTACTGATCATTACCTGAAAGTATCATCCAGTTTGGGTGAAAAAATATTTGCTGATATTTCTGGAGATTCGTAATTTTTGGAAGCTTGGCAACCCCTTTCCATGAAAGTGTTTCTCGCCAGTCACTGCTTAGGGCTACATCAAGAGGAAATAAAACATAGAGATAGAAAATGAAAGTACTTTATTGTGTAAAGGTTCAAGAAGCTAGCACAAACCGTGTTGGATTTAGAGTTCCAAATACATCTATCAATACAGGAGAAAACAGAGTGAAACCTAAAAATTCAAACTGTTGCTGGAGACGAACGCTTCAACATAGAAGGATGAAATTTGGGGAACCAAGTCGCCTCAGTGTACTGATCATTACCTGAAAGTATCATCCAGTTTGGGTGAAAAAATATTTGCTGAGATTTCTGGAGATTCGTAATTTTGGGAAGCTTGGCAACCCCTTTCCATGAAAGTGTTTCTCGCCAGTCACTGCTTAGGGCTACATCAAGAGGAAACAAAACATAGATATAGAACGTGAAACTACTTTATTGTGTCAAGTTTCAAGAGGGTAGCACAAACCGTGTTGGATTTAGAGTTCCAAATACATCTATCAATATAGGAGAAAACAGAGTGAAACCTAAAAATTCAAACTGTTACTGGAGACGAACGCTTCAACATAGAAGAACGAAATTTGGGGAACCAAGTCACCTTAGTGTACTGATCTTTACCTGAAAGTATCATCCAGTTTGGGTGAAAAAATATTTGCTGAGATTTCTGGAGATTCGTAATTTTGGGAAGCTTGGCAACCCCTTTCCATGAAAGTGTTTCTCGCCAGTCACTGCTTAGGGCTACATCAAGAGGAAACAAAACATAGAGATAGAACGTGAAACTACTTTATTGTGTCAAGTTTCAAGAAGCTAGCACAAACCGTGTTGGATTTAGAGTTCCAAATACATCTATCAATATAGGAGAAAACAGAGTGAAACCTAAAAATTCAAACTGTTACTGGAAACGAACGCTTCAACATAGAAGAACGAAATTTGAGGAACCAAGTCGCCTTAGTGTACTGATCATTACCTGAAAGTATCATCCAGTTTGGGTGAAAAAATATTTGCTGAGATTTCTGGAGATTCGTAATTTTGGGAAGCTTGGCAACCCCTTTCCATGAAAGTGTTTGTTGCTAGTCACTGCTTAGGGCTACATCAAGAGAAAACAAAACATAGAGATAGAACGTGAAACTACTTTATTGTGTCAAGTTTCAGGAAGCTAGCACAAACCGTATTGGATTTAGAGTTCCAAATACATCTATCAATATAGGAGAAAACAGAGTGAAACCTAAAAATTCAAACTGTTGCTGGAGACGAACGCTTCAACATAGAAGAATGAAATTTGGGGAACCAAGTCGCCTCAGTGTACTGATCATTACCTGAAAGTATCATCCAGTTTGGGTGAAAAAATATTTGCTGAGATTTCTGGAGATTCGTAATTTTGGGAAGCTTGGCAACCCCTTTCCATGAAAGTGTTTGTTGCTAGTCACTGCTTAGGGCTACATCAAGAGAAAACAAAACATAGAGATAGAACGTGAAACTACTTTATTGTGTCAAGTTTCAGGAAGCTAGCACAAACCGTGTTGGATTTAGAGTTCCAAATACATCTATCAATACAGGAGAAAACAGAGTGAAACCTAAAAATTCAAACTGTTGCTGGAAACGAACGCTTCAACATAGAAGAACGAAATTTGGGGAACCAAGTCGCCTTAGTGTACTGATCATTACCTGAAAGTATCATCCAGTTTGGGTGAAAAAATATTTGCTGATATTTCTGGAGATTCGTAATTTTTGGAAGCTTGGCAACCCCTTTCCATGTAAGTGTTTCTCGCCAGTCACTGCTTAGGGCTACATCAAGAGGAAACAAAACATAGAGATAGAACGGGAAACTACTTGATTGTGTCAAGTTTCAAGAAGCTAGCACAAACCGTGTTGGATTAGAGTTCCAAATACATCTATCAATATAGGAGAAAACAGAGTGAAACCTAAAAATTCAAACTGTTACTGGAAACGAACACTTCAACATAGAAGAACGAAATTTGGGGAACCAAGTCGCCTTAGTGTACTGATCATTACCTGAAAGTATCATCCAGTTTGGGTGAAAAAATATTTGCTGAGATTTCTGGAGATTCGTAATTTTGGGAAGCTTGGCAACCCCTTTCCATGAAAGTGTTTCTCGCCAGTCACTGCTTAGGGCTTCATCAAGAGGAAACAAAACATAGATATAGAACGTGAAACTACTTTACTGTGTCAAGTTTCAAGAAGCTAGCACAAACCGTGTTGGATTTAGAGTTCCAAATACATCTATCAATATAAGAGAAAACAGAGTGAAACCTAAAAATTCAAACTGTTACTGGAAACGAACGCTTCAACATAGAAGAACGAAATTTGGGGAAGCAAGTCGCCTTAGTGTACTGATCATTACCTGAAAGTATCATCCAGTTTGGGTGAAAAAATATTTGCTGAGATTTCTGGAGATTCGTAATTTTGGGAAGCTTGGCAACCCCTTTCCATGAAAGTGTTTCTCGCCAGTCACTGCTTAGGGCTACATCAAGAGGAAACAAAACATAGAGATAGAACGTGAAACTACGTGATTGTGTCAAGTTTCAAGAAGCTAGCACAAACCGTGTTGGATTTAGAGTTCCAAATACATCTATCAATACAGGAGAAAACAGAGTGAAACCTAAAAATTCAAACTGTTACTGGAAACGAACGCTTCAACATAGAAGAACGAAATTTGGGGAACCAAGTCGCCTTAGTGTACTGATCATTACCTGAAAGTATCATCCAGTTTGGGTGAAAAAATATTTGCTGATATTTCTGGAGATTCGTAATTTTTGGAAGCTTGGCAACCCCTTTCCATGAAAGTGTTTCTCGCCAGTCACTGCTTAGGGCTACATCAAGAGGAAACAAAACATAGAGATAGAAAATGAAAGTACTTTATTGTGTAAAGGTTCAAGAAGCTTGCACAAACCGTGTTGGATTTAGAGTTCCAAATACATCTATCAATACAGGAGAAAACAGAGTGAAACCTAAAAATTCAAACTGTTGCTGGAGACGAACGCTTCAACATAGAAGGATGAAATTTGGGGAACCAAGTCGCCTCAGTGTACTGATCATTACCTGAAAGTATCATCCAGTTTGGGTGAAAAAATATTTGCTGAGATTTCTGGAGATTCGTAATTTTGGGAAGCTTGGCAACCCCTTTCCATGAAAGTGTTTCTCGCCAGTCACTGCTTAGGGCTACATCAAGAGGAAACAAAACATAGATATAGAACGTGAAACTACTTTATTGTGTCAAGTTTCAAGAGGGTAGCACAAACCGTGTTGGATTTAGAGTTCCAAATACATCTATCAATATAGGAGAAAACAGAGTGAAACCTAAAAATTCAAACTGTTACTGGAGACGAACGCTTCAACATAGAAGAACGAAATTTGGGGAACCAAGTCACCTTAGTGTACTGATCTTTACCTGAAAGTATCATCCAGTTTGGGTGAAAAAATATTTGCTGAGATTTCTGGAGATTCGTAATTTTGGGAAGCTTGGCAACCCCTTTCCATGAAAGTGTTTCTCGCCAGTCACTGCTTAGGGCTACATCAAGAGGAAACAAAACATAGAGATAGAACGTGAAACTACTTTATTGTGTCAAGTTTCAAGAAGCTAGCACAAACCGTGTTGGATTTAGAGTTCCAAATACATCTATCAATATAGGAGAAAACAGAGTGAAACCTAAAAATTCAAACTGTTACTGGAAACGAACGCTTCAACATAGAAGAACGAAATTTGAGGAACCAAGTCGCCTTAGTGTACTGATCATTACCTGAAAGTATCATCCAGTTTGGGTGAAAAAATATTTGCTGAGATTTCTGGAGATTCGTAATTTTGGGAAGCTTGGCAACCCCTTTCCATGAAAGTGTTTCTCGCCAGTCACTGCTTAGGGCTACATCAAGAGGAAACAAAACATAGAGATAGAACGGGAAACTACTTGATTGTGTCAAGTTTCAAGAAGCTAGCACAAACCGTGTTGGATTTAGAGTTCCAAATACATCTATCAATACAGGAGAAAACAGAGTGAAACCTAAAAATTCAAACTGTTACTGGAAACGAACGCTTCAACATAGAAGAACGAAATTTGGGGAAGCAAGTCGCCTTAGTGTACTGATCATTACCTGAAAGTATCATCCTGTTTGGGTGAAAAAATATTTGCTGAGATTTCTGGAGATTCGTAATTTTGGGAAGCTTGGCAACCCCTTTCCATGAAAGTGTTTGTTGCTAGTCACTGCTTAGGGCTACATCAAGAGAAAACAAAACATAGAGATAGAACGTGAAACTACTTCATTGTGTCAAGTTTCAGGAAGCTAGCACAAACCGTGTTGGATTTAGAGTTCCAAATACATCTATCAATATAGGAGAAAACAGAGTGAAACCTAAAAATTCAAACTGTTGCTGGAGACGAACGCTTCAACATAGAAGAATGAAATTTGGGGAACCAAGTCGCCTCAGTGTACTGATCATTACCTGAAAGTATCATCCAGTTTGGGTGAAAAAATATTTGCTGAGATTTCTGGAGATTCGTAATTTTGGGAAGCTTGGCAACCCCTTTCCATGAAAGTGTTTGTTGCTAGTCACTGCTTAGGGCTACATCAAGAGAAAACAAAACATAGAGATAGAACGTGAAACTACTTTATTGTGTCAAGTTTCAGGAAGCTAGCACAAACCGTGTTGGATTTAGAGTTCCAAATACATCTATCAATACAGGAGAAAACAGAGTGAAACCTAAAAATTCAAACTGTTGCTGGAAACGAACGCTTCAACATAGAAGAACGAAATTTGGGGAACCAAGTCGCTTTAGTGTACTGATCATTACCTGAAAGTATCATCCAGTTTGGGTGAAAAAATATTTGCTGATATTTCTGGAGATTCGTAATTTTTGGAAGCTTGGCAACCCCTTTCCATGTAAGTGTTTCTCGCCAGTCACTGCTTAGGGCTACATCAAGAGGAAACAAAACATAGAGATAGAACGTGAAACTACTTTATTGTGTCAAGTTTCAAGAAGCTAGCACAAACGGTGTTGGATTAGAGTTCCAAATACATCTATCAATATAGGAGAAAACAGAGTGAAACCTAAAAATTCAAACTGTTACTGGAAACGAACGCTTCAACATAGAAGAACGAAATTTGGGGAACCAAGTCGCCTTAGTGTACTGATCATTACGTGAAAGTATCATCCAGTTTGGGTGAAAAAATATTTGCTGAGATTTCTGGAGATTCGTAATTTTGGGAAGCTTGGCAACCCCTTTCCATGAAAGTGTTTCTCGCCAGTCACTGCTTAGGGCTTCATCAAGAGGAAACAAAACATAGATATAGAACGTGAAACTACTTTACTGTGTCAAGTTTCAAGAAGCTAGCACAAACCGTGTTGGATTTAGAGTTCCAAATACATCTATCAATATAGGAGAAAACAGAGTGAAACCTAAAAATTCAAACTGTTACTGGAAACGAACGCTTCAACATAGAAGAACGAAATTTGGGGAAGCAAGTCGCCTTAGTGTACTGATCATTACCTGAAAGTATCATCCAGTTTGGGTGAAAAAATATTTGCTGAGATTTCTGGAGATTCGTAATTTTGGGAAGCTTGGCAACCCCTTTCCATGAAAGTGTTTCTCGCCAGTCACTGCTTAGGGCTACATCAAGAGGAAACAAAACATAGAGATAGAACGTGAAACTACTTGATTATGTCAAGTTTCAAGAAGCTAGCACAAACCGTGTTGGATTTAGAGTTCCAAATACATCTATCAATACAGGAGAAAACAGAGTGAAACCTAAAAATTCAAACTGTTACTGGAAACGAACGCTTCAACATAGAAGAACGAAATTTGGGGAACCAAGTCGCCTTAGTGTACTGATCATTACCTGAAAGTATCATCCAGTTTGGGTGAAAAAATATTTGCTGATATTTCTGGAGATTCGTAATTTTTGGAAGCTTGGCAACCCCTTTCCATGAAAGTGTTTCTCGCCAGTCACTGCTTAGGGCTACATCAAGAGGAAACAAAACATAGAGATAGAAAATGAAAGTACTTTATTGTGTAAAGGTTCAAGAAGCTAGCACAAACCGTGTTGGATTTAGAGTTCCAAATACATCTATCAATACAGGAGAAAACAGAGTGAAACCTAAAAATTCAAACTGTTGCTGGAGACGAACGCTTCAACATAGAAGGATGAAATTTGGGGAACCAAGTCGCCTCAGTGTACTGATCATTACCTGAAAGTATCATCCAGTTTGGGTGAAAAAATATTTGCTGAGATTTCTGGAGATTCGTAATTTTGGGAAGCTTGGCAACCCCTTTCCATGAAAGTGTTTCTCGCCAGTCACTGCTTAGGGCTACATCAAGAGGAAACAAAACATAGATATAGAACGTGAAACTACTTTATTGTGTCAAGTTTCAAGAGGGTAGCACAAACCGTGTTGGATTTAGAGTTCCAAATACATCTATCAATACAGGAGAAAACAGAGTGAAACCTAAAAATTCAAACTGTTACTGGAAACGAACGCTTCAACATAGAATAACGAAATTTGGGGAACCAAGTCGCCTTAGTGTACTGATCATTACCTGAAAGTATCATCCAGTTTGGGTGAAAAAATATTTGCTGATATTTCTGGAGATTCGTAATTTTTGGAAGCTTGGCAACCCCTTTCCATGAAAGTGTTTCTCGCCAGTCACTGCTTAGGGCTACATCAAGAGGAAACAAAACATAGAGATAGAAAATGAAAGTACTTTATTGTGTAAAGGTTCAAGAAGCTAGCACAAACCTTGTTGGATTTAGAGTTCCAAATACATCTATCAATACAGGAGAAAACAGAGTGAAACCTAAAAATTCAAACTGTTGCTGGAGACGAACGCTTCAACATAGAAGGATGAAATTTGGGGAACCAAGTCGCCTCAGTGTACTGATCATTACCTGAAAGTATCATCCAGTTTGGGTGAAAAAATATTTGCTGATATTTCTGGAGATTCGTAATTTTTGGAAGCTTGTCAACCCCTTTCCATGAAAGTGTTTCTCGCCAGTCACTGCTTAGGGCTACATCAAGAGGAAACAAAACATAGAGATAGAAAATGAAAGTACTTTATTGTGTAAAGGTTCAAGAAGCTAGCACAAACCGTGTTGGATTTAGAGTTCCAAATACATCTATCAATACAGGAGAAAACAGAGTGAAACCTAAAAATTCAAACTGTTGCTGGAGACGAACGCTTCAACATAGAAGGATGAAATTTGG
This sequence comes from Spermophilus citellus, assembly GCF_964194105.1. Classification (NCBI taxonomy): domain Eukaryota; kingdom Metazoa; phylum Chordata; class Mammalia; order Rodentia; family Sciuridae; genus Spermophilus; species Spermophilus citellus. Next base: position 136,393 of record NW_027673047.1, read on the forward strand.
GGAACCAAGTCGCCTCAGTGTACTGATCATTACCTGAAAGTATCATCCAGTTTGGGTGAAAAAATATTTGCTGAGATTTCTGGAGATTCGTAATTTTGGGAAGCTTGGCAACCCCTTTCCATGAAAGTGTTTGTTGCTAGTCACTGCTTAGGGCTACATCAAGAGAAAACAAAACATAGAGATAGAACGTGAAACTACTTTATTGTGTCAAGTTTCAGGAAGCTAGCACAAACCGTATTGGATTTAGAGTTCCAAATACATCTATCAATATAGGAGAAAACAGAGTGAAACCTAAAAATTCAAACTGTTGCTGGAGACGAACGCTTCAACATAGAAGAATGAAATTTGGGGAACCAAGTCGCCTCAGTGTACTGATCATTACCTGAAAGTATCATCCAGTTTGGGTGAAAAAATATTTGCTGAGATTTCTGGAGATTCGTAATTTTGGGAAGCTTGGCAACCCCTTTCCATGAAAGTGTTTGTTGCTAGTCACTGCTTAGGGCTACATCAAGAGAAAACAAAACATAGAGATAGAACGTGAAACTACTTTATTGTGTCAAGTTTCAGGAAGCTAGCACAAACCGTGTTGGATTTAGAGTTCCAAATACATCTATCAATACAGGAGAAAACAGAGTGAAACCTAAAAATTCAAACTGTTGCTGGAAACGAACGCTTCAACATAGAAGAACGAAATTTGGGGAACCAAGTCGCCTTAGTGTACTGATCATTACCTGAAAGTATCATCCAGTTTGGGTGAAAAAATATTTGCTGATATTTCTGGAGATTCGTAATTTTTGGAAGCTTGGCAACCCCTTTCCATGTAAGTGTTTCTCGCCAGTCACTGCTTAGGGCTACATCAAGAGGAAACAAAACATAGAGATAGAACGTGAAACTACTTTATTGTGTCAAGTTTCAAGAAGCTAGCACAAACCGTGTTGGATTAGAGTTCCAAATACATCTATCAATATAGGAGAAAACAGAGTGAAACCTAAAAATTCAAACTGTTACTGGAAACGAACACTTCAACATAGAAGAACGAAATTTGGGGAACCAAGTCGCCTTAGTGTACTGATCATTACCTGAAAGTATCATCCAGTTTGGGTGAAAAAATATTTGCTGAGATTTCTGGAGATTCGTAATTTTGGGAAGCTTGGCAACCCCTTTCCATGAAAGTGTTTCTCGCCAGTCACTGCTTAGGGCTTCATCAAGAGGAAACAAAACATAGATATAGAACGTGAAACTACTTTACTGTGTCAAGTTTCAAGAAGCTAGCACAAACCGTGTTGGATTTAGAGTTCCAAATACATCTATCAATATAGGAGAAAACAGAGTGAAACCTAAAAATTCAAACTGTTACTGGAAACGAACGCTTCAACATAGAAGAACGAAATTTGGGGAAGCAAGTCGCCTTAGTGTACTGATCATTACCTGAAAGTATCATCCAGTTTGGGTGAAAAAATATTTGCTGAGATTTCTGGAGATTCGTAATTTTGGGAAGCTTGGCAACCCCTTTCCATGAAAGTGTTTCTCGCCAGTCACTGCTTAGGGCTACATCAAGAGGAAACAAAACATAGAGATAGAACGTGAAACTACGTGATTGTGTCAAGTTTCAAGAAGCTAGCACAAACCGTGTTGGATTTAGAGTTCCAAATACATCTATCAATACAGGAGAAAACAGAGTGAAACCTAAAAATTCAAACTGTTACTGGAAACGAACGCTTCAACATAGAAGAACGAAATTTGGGGAACCAAGTCGCCTTAGTGTACTGATCATTACCTGAAAGTATCATCCAGTTTGGGTGAAAAAATATTTGCTGATATTTCTGGAGATTCGTAATTTTTGGACGCTTGGCAACCCCTTTCCATGAAAGTGTTTCTCGCCAGTCACTGCTTAGGGCTACATCAAGAGGAAACAAAACATAGAGATAGAAAATGAAAGTACTTTATTGTGTAAAGGTTCAAGAAGCTAGCACAAACCGTGTTGGATTTAGAGTTCCAAATACATCTATCAATACAGGAGAAAACAGAGTGAAACCTAAAAATTCAAACTGTTGCTGGAGACGAACGCTTCAACATAGAAGGATGAAATTTGGGGAACCAAGTCGCCTCAGTGTACTGATCATTACCTGAAAGTATCATCCAGTTTGGGTGAAAAAATATTTGCTGAGATTTCTGGAGATTCGTAATTTTGGGAAGCTTGGCAACCCCTTTCCATGAAAGTGTTTCTCGCCAGTCACTGCTTAGGGCTACATCAAGAGGAAACAAAACATAGATATAGAACGTGAAACTACTTTATTGTGTCAAGTTTCAAGAGGGTAGCACAAACCGTGTTGGATTTAGAGTTCCAAATACATCTATCAATATAGGAGAAAACAGAGTGAAACCTAAAAATTCAAACTGTTACTGGAGACGAACGCTTCAACATAGAAGAACGAAATTTGGGGAACCAAGTCACCTTAGTGTACTGATCTTTACCTGAAAGTATCATCCAGTTTGGGTGAAAAAATATTTGCTGAGATTTCTGGAGATTCGTAATTTTGGGAAGCTTGGCAACCCCTTTCCATGAAAGTGTTTCTCGCCAGTCACTGCTTAGGGCTACATCAAGAGGAAACAAAACATAGAGATAGAACGTGAAACTACTTTATTGTGTCAAGTTTCAAGAAGCTAGCACAAACCGTGTTGGATTTAGAGTTCCAAATACATCTATCAATATAGGAGAAAACAGAGTGAAACCTAAAAATTCAAACTGTTACTGGAAACGAACGCTTCAACATAGAAGAACGAAATTTGAGGAACCAAGTCGCCTTAGTGTACTGATCATTACCTGAAAGTATCATCCAGTTTGGGTGAAAAAATATTTGCTGAGATTTCTGGAGATTCGTAATTTTGGGAAGCTTGGCAACCCCTTTCCATGAAAGTGTTTCTCGCCAGTCACTGCTTAGGGCTACATCAAGAGGAAACAAAACATAGAGATAGAACGGGAAACTACTTGATTGTGTCAAGTTTCAAGAAGCTAGCACAAACCGTGTTGGATTTAGAGTTCCAAATACATCTATCAATACAGGAGAAAACAGAGTGAAACCTAAAAATTCAAACTGTTACTGGAAACGAACGCTTCAACATAGAAGAACGAAATTTGGGGAAGCAAGTCGCCTTAGTGTACTGATCATTACCTGAAAGTATCATCCTGTTTGGGTGAAAAAATATTTGCTGAGATTTCTGGAGATTCGTAATTTTGGGAAGCTTGGCAACCCCTTTCCATGAAAGTGTTTGTTGCTAGTCACTGCTTAGGGCTACATCAAGAGAAAACAAAACATAGAGATAGAACGTGAAACTACTTCATTGTGTCAAGTTTCAGGAAGCTAGCACAAACCGTGTTGGATTTAGAGTTCCAAATACATCTATCAATATAGGAGAAAACAGAGTGAAACCTAAAAATTCAAACTGTTGCTGGAGACGAACGCTTCAACATAGAAGAATGAAATTTGGGGAACCAAGTCGCCTCAGTGTACTGATCATTACCTGAAAGTATCATCCAGTTTGGGTGAAAAAATATTTGCTGAGATTTCTGGAGATTCGTAATTTTGGGAAGCTTGGCAACCCCTTTCCATGAAAGTGTTTGTTGCTAGTCACTGCTTAGGGCTACATCAAGAGAAAACAAAACATAGAGATAGAACGTGAAACTACTTTATTGTGTCAAGTTTCAGGAAGCTAGCACAAACCGTGTTGGATTTAGAGTTCCAAATACATCTATCAATACAGGAGAAAACAGAGTGAAACCTAAAAATTCAAACTGTTGCTGGAAACGAATGCTTCAACATAGAAGAACGAAATTTGGGGAACCAAGTCGCTTTAGTGTACTGATCATTACCTGAAAGTATCATCCAGTTTGGGTGAAAAAATATTTGCTGATATTTCTGGAGATTCGTAATTTTTGGAAGCTTGGCAACCCCTTTCCATGTAAGTGTTTCTCGCCAGTCACTGCTTAGGGCTACATCAAGAGGAAACAAAACATAGAGATAGAACGTGAAACTACTTTATTGTGTCAAGTTTCAAGAAGCTAGCACAAACGGTGTTGGATTAGAGTTCCAAATACATCTATCAATATAGGAGAAAACAGAGTGAAACCTAAAAATTCAAACTGTTACTGGAAACGAACGCTTCAACATAGAAGAACGAAATTTGGGGAACCAAGTCGCCTTAGTGTACTGATCATTACGTGAAAGTATCATCCAGTTTGGGTGAAAAAATATTTGCTGAGATTTCTGGAGATTCGTAATTTTGGGAAGCTTGGCAACCCCTTTCCATGAAAGTGTTTCTCGCCAGTCACTGCTTAGGGCTTCATCAAGAGGAAACAAAACATAGATATAGAACGTGAAACTACTTTACTGTGTCAAGTTTCAAGAAGCTAGCACAAACCGTGTTGGATTTAGAGTTCCAAATACATCTATCAATATAGGAGAAAACAGAGTGAAACCTAAAAATTCAAACTGTTACTGGAAACGAACGCTTCAACATAGAAGAACGAAATTTGGGGAAGCAAGTCGCCTTAGTGTACTGATCATTACCTGAAAGTATCATCCAGTTTGGGTGAAAAAATATTTGCTGAGATTTCTGGAGATTCGTAATTTTGGGAAGCTTGGCAACCCCTTTCCATGAAAGTGTTTCTCGCCAGTCACTGCTTAGGGCTACATCAAGAGGAAACAAAACATAGAGATAGAACGTGAAACTACTTGATTATGTCAAGTTTCAAGAAGCTAGCACAAACCGTGTTGGATTTAGAGTTCCAAATACATCTATCAATACAGGAGAAAACAGAGTGAAACCTAAAAATTCAAACTGTTACTGGAAACGAACGCTTCAACATAGAAGAACGAAATTTGGGGAACCAAGTCGCCTTAGTGTACTGATCATTACCTGAAAGTATCATCCAGTTTGGGTGAAAAAATATTTGCTGATATTTCTGGAGATTCGTAATTTTTGGAAGCTTGGCAACCCCTTTCCATGAAAGTGTTTCTCGCCAGTCACTGCTTAGGGCTACATCAAGAGGAAACAAAACATAGAGATAGAAAATGAAAGTACTTTATTGTGTAAAGGTTCAAGAAGCTAGCACAAACCGTGTTGGATTTAGAGTTCCAAATACATCTATCAATACAGGAGAAAACAGAGTGAAACCTAAAAATTCAAACTGTTGCTGGAGACGAACGCTTCAACATAGAAGGATGAAATTTGGGGAACCAAGTCGCCTCAGTGTACTGATCATTACCTGAAAGTATCATCCAGTTTGGGTGAAAAAATATTTGCTGAGATTCTGGAGATTCGTAATTTTGGGAAGCTTGGCAACCCCTTTCCATGAAAGTGTTTCTCGCCAGTCACTGCTTAGGGCTACATCAAGAGGAAACAAAACATAGATATAGAACGTGAAACTACTTTATTGTGTCAAGTTTCAAGAGGGTAGCACAAACCGTGTTGGATTTAGAGTTCCAAATACATCTATCAATACAGGAGAAAACAGAGTGAAACCTAAAAATTCAAACTGTTACTGGAAACGAACGCTTCAACATAGAAGAACGAAATTTGGGGAACCAAGTCGCCTTAGTGTACTGATCATTACCTGAAAGTATCATCCAGTTTGGGTGAAAAAATATTTGCTGATATTTCTGGAGATTCGTAATTTTTGGAAGCTTGGCAACCCCTTTCCATGAAAGTGTTTCTCGCCAGTCACTGCTTAGGGCTACATCAAGAGGAAACAAAACATAGAGATAGAAAATGAAAGTACTTTATTGTGTAAAGGTTCAAGAAGCTAGCACAAACCTTGTTGGATTTAGAGTTCCAAATACATCTATCAATACAGGAGAAAACAGAGTGAAACCTAAAAATTCAAACTGTTGCTGGAGACGAACGCTTCAACATAGAAGGATGAAATTTGGGGAACCAAGTCGCCTCAGTGTACTGATCATTACCTGAAAGTATCATCCAGTTTGGGTGAAAAAATATTTGCTGATATTTCTGGAGATTCGTAATTTTTGGAAGCTTGTCAACCCCTTTCCATGAAAGTGTTTCTCGCCAGTCACTGCTTAGGGCTACATCAAGAGGAAACAAAACATAGAGATAGAAAATGAAAGTACTTTATTGTGTAAAGGTTCAAGAAGCTAGCACAAACCGTGTTGGATTTAGAGTTCCAAATACATCTATCAATACAGGAGAAAACAGAGTGAAACCTAAAAATTCAAACTGTTGCTGGAGACGAACGCTTCAACATAGAAGGATGAAATTTGGGGAACCAAGTCGCCTCAGTGTACTGATCATTACCTGAAAGTATCATCCAGTTTGGGTGAAAAAATATTTGCTGAGATTTCTGGAGATTCGTAATTTTGGGAAGCTTGGCAACCCCTTTCCATGAAAGTGTTTCTCGCCAGTCACTCCTTAGGGCTACATCAAGAGGAAAAAAAACATAGATATAGAACGTGAAACTACTTTATTGTGTCAAGTTTCAAGAGGGTAGCACAAACCGTGTTGGATTTAGAGTTCCAAATACATCTATCAATACAGGAGAAAACAGAGTGAAACCTAAAAATTCAAACTGTTACTGGAAACGAACGCTTCAACATAGAAGAACGAAATTTGGGGAACCAAGTCGCCTTAGTGTACTGATCATTACCTGAAAGTATCATCCAGTTTGGGTGAAAAAATATTTGCTGATATTTCTGGAGATTCGTAATTTTTGGAAGCTTGGCAACCCCTTTCCATGAAAGTGTTTCTCGCCAGTCACTGCTTAGGGCTACATCAAGAGGAAATAAAACATAGAGATAGAAAATGAAAGTACTTTATTGTGTAAAGGTTCAAGAAGCTAGCACAAACCGTGTTGGATTTAGAGTTCCAAATACATCTATCAATACAGGAGAAAACAGAGTGAAACCTAAAAATTCAAACTGTTGCTGGAGACGAACGCTTCAACATAGAAGGATGAAATTTGGGGAACCAAGTCGCCTCAGTGTACTGATCATTACCTGAAAGTATCATCCAGTTTGGGTGAAAAAATATTTGCTGAGATTTCTGGAGATTCGTAATTTTGGGAAGCTTGGCAACCCCTTTCCATGAAAGTGTTTCTCGCCAGTCACTGCTTAGGGCTACATCAAGAGGAAACAAAACATAGATATAGAACGTGAAACTACTTTATTGTGTCAAGTTTCAAGAGGGTAGCACAAACCGTGTTGGATTTAGAGTTCCAAATACATCTATCAATACAGGAGAAAACAGAGTGAAACCTAAAAATTCAAACTGTTACTGGAAACGAACGCTTCAACATAGAAGAACGAAATTTGGGGAACCAAGTCGCCTTAGTGTACTGATCATTACCTGAAAGTATCATCCAGTTTGGGTGAAAAAATATTTGCTGATATTTCTGGAGATTCGTAATTTTTGGAAGCTTGGCAACCCCTTTCCATGAAAGTGTTTCTCGCCAGTCACTGCTTAGGGCTACATCAAGAGGAAACAAAACATAGAGATAGAAAATGAAAGTACTTTATTGTGTAAAGGTTCAAGAAGCTAGCACAAACCTTGTTGGATTTAGAGTTCCAAATACATCTATCAATACAGGAGAAAACAGAGTGAAACCTAAAAATTCAAACTGTTGCTGGAGACGAACGCTTCAACATAGAAGGATGAAATTTGGGGAACCAAGTCGCCTCAGTGTACTGATCATTACCTGAAAGTATCATCCAGTTTGGGTGAAAAAATATTTGCTGATATTTCTGGAGATTCGTAATTTTTGGAAGCTTGTCAACCCCTTTCCATGAAAGTGTTTCTCGCCAGTCACTGCTTAGGGCTACATCAAGAGGAAACAAAACATAGAGATAGAAAATGAAAGTACTTTATTGTGTAAAGGTTCAAGAAGCTAGCACAAACCGTGTTGGATTTAGAGTTCCAAATACATCTATCAATACAGGAGAAAACAGAGTGAAACCTAAAAATTCAAACTGTTGCTGGAGACGAACGCTTCAACATAGAAGGATGAAATTTGGGGAACCAAGTCGCCTCAGTGTACTGATCATTACCTGAAAGTATCATCCAGTTTGGGTGAAAAAATATTTGCTGAGATTTCTGGAGATTCGTAATTTTGGGAAGCTTGGCAACCCCTTTCCATGAAAGTGTTTCTCGCCAGTCACTCCTTAGGGCTACATCAAGAGGAAAAAAAACATAGATATAGAACGTGAAACTACTTTATTGTGTCAAGTTTCAAGAGGGTAGCACAAACCGTGTTGGATTTAGAGTTCCAAATACATCTATCAATACAGGAGAAAACAGAGTGAAACCTAAAAATTCAAACTGTTACTGGAAACGAACGCTTCAACATAGAAGAACGAAATTTGGGGAACCAAGTCGCCTTAGTGTACTGATCATTACCTGAAAGTATCATCCAGTTTGGGTGAAAAAATATTTGCTGATATTTCTGGAGATTCGTAATTTTTGGAAGCTTGGCAACCCCTTTCCATGAAAGTGTTTCTCGCCAGTCACTGCTTAGGGCTACATCAAGAGGAAATAAAACATAGAGATAGAAAATGAAAGTACTTTATTGTGTAAAGGTTCAAGAAGCTAGCACAAACCGTGTTGGATTTAGAGTTCCAAATACATCTATCAATACAGGAGAAAACAGAGTGAAACCTAAAAATTCAAACTGTTGCTGGAGACGAACGCTTCAACATAGAAGGATGAAATTTGGGGAACCAAGTCGCCTCAGTGTACTGATCATTACCTGAAAGTATCATCCAGTTTGGGTGAAAAAATATTTGCTGAGATTTCTGGAGATTCGTAATTTTGGGAAGCTTGGCAACCCCTTTCCATGAAAGTGTTTCTCGCCAGTCACTGCTTAGGGCTACATCAAGAGGAAACAAAACATAGATATAGAACGTGAAACTACTTTATTGTGTCAAGTTTCAAGAGGGTAGCACAAACCGTGTTGGATTTAGAGTTCCAAATACATCTATCAATATAGGAGAAAACAGAGTGAAACCTAAAAATTCAAACTGTTACTGGAGACGAACGCTTCAATATAGAAGAACGAAATTTGGGGAACCAAGTCACCTTAGTGTACTGATCTTTACCTGAAAGTATCATCCAGTTTGGGTGAAAAAATATTTGCTGAGATTTCTGGAGATTCGTAATTTTGGGAAGCTTGGCAACCCCTTTCCATGAAAGTGTTTCTCGCCAGTCACTGCTTAGGGCTACATCAAGAGGAAACAAAACATAGAGATAGAACGTGAAACTACTTTATTGTGTCAAGTTTCAAGAAGCTAGCACAAACCGTGTTGGATTTAGAGTTCCAAATACATCTATCAATATAGGAGAAAACAGAGTGAAACCTAAAAATTCAAACTGTTACTGGAAACGAACGCTTCAACATAGAAGAACGAAATTTGAGGAACCAAGTCGCCTTAGTGTACTGATCATTACCTGAAAGTATCATCCAGTTTGGGTGAAAAAATATTTGCTGAGATTTCTGGAGATTCGTAATTTTGGGAAGCTTGGCAACCCCTTTCCATGAAAGTGTTTGTTGCTAGTCACTGCTTAGGGCTACATCAAGAGAAAACAAAACATAGAGATAGAACGTGAAACTACTTTATTGTGTCAAGTTTCAGGAAGCTAGCACAAACCGTATTGGATTTAGAGTTCCAAATACATCTATCAATATAGGAGAAAACAGAGTGAAACCTAAAAATTCAAACTGTTGCTGGAGACGAACGCTTCAACATAGAAGAATGAAATTTGGGGAACCAAGTCGCCTCAGTGTACTGATCATTACCTGAAAGTATCATCCAGTTTGGGTGAAAAAATATTTGCTGAGATTTCTGGAGATTCGTAATTTTGGGAAGCTTGGCAACCCCTTTCCATGAAAGTGTTTGTTGCTAGTCACTGCTTAGGGCTACATCAAGAGAAAACAAAACATAGAGATAGAACGTGAAACTACTTTATTGTGTCAAGTTTCAGGAAGCTAGCACAAACCGTGTTGGATTTAGAGTTCCAAATACATCTATCAATACAGGAGAAAACAGAGTGAAACCTAAAAATTCAAACTGTTGCTGGAAACGAACGCTTCAACATAGAAGAACGAAATTTGGGGAACCAAGTCGCCTTAGTGTACTGATCATTACCTGAAAGTATCATCCAGTTTGGGTGAAAAAATATTTGCTGATATTTCTGGAGATTCGTAATTTTTGGAAGCTTGGCAACCCCTTTCCATGTAAGTGTTTCTCGCCAGTCACTGCTTAGGGCTACATCAAGAGGAAACAAAACATAGAGATAGAACGTGAAACTACTTTATTGTGTCAAGTTTCAAGAAGCTAGCACAAACCGTGTTGGATTAGAGTTCCAAATACATCTATCAATATAGGAGAAAACAGAGTGAAACCTAAAAATTCAAACTGTTACTGGAAACGAACACTTCAACATAGAAGAACGAAATTTGGGGAACCAAGTCGCCTTAGTGTACTGATCATTACCTGAAAGTATCATCCAGTTTGGGCGAAAAAATATTTGCTGAGATTTCTGGAGATTCGTAATTTTGGGAAGATTGGCAACCCCTTTCCATGAAAGTGTTTCTCGCCAGTCACTGCTTAGGGCTTCATCAAGAGGAAACAAAACATAGATATAGAACGTGAAACTACTTTACTGTGTCAAGTTTCAAGAAGCTAGCACAAACCGTGTTGGATTTAGAGTTCCAAATACATCTATCAATATAGGAGAAAACAGAGTGAAACCTAAAAATTCAAACTGTTACTGGAAACGAACGCTTCAACATAGAAGAACGAAATTTGGGGAAGCAAGTCGCCTTAGTGTACTGATCATTACCTGAAAGTATCATCCAGTTTGGGTGAAAAAATATTTGCTGAGATTTCTGGAGATTCGTAATTTTGGGAAGCTTGGCAACCCCTTTCCATGAAAGTGTTTCTCGCCAGTCACTGCTTAGGGCTACATCAAGAGGAAACAAAACATAGAGATAGAACGTGAAACTACGTGATTTTGTCAAGTTTCAAGAAGCTAGCACAAACCGTGTTGGATTTAGAGTTCCAAATACATCTATCAATACAGGAGAAAACAGAGTGAAACCTAAAAATTCAAACTGTTACTGGAAACGAACGCTTCAACATAGAAGAACGAAATTTGGGGAACCAAGTCGCCTTAGTGTACTGATCATTACCTGAAAGTATCATCCAGTTTGGGTGAAAAAATATTTGCTGATATTTCTGGAGATTCGTAATTTTTGGAAGCTTGGCAACCCCTTTCCATGAAAGTGTTTCTCGCCAGTCACTGCTTAGGGCTACATCAAGAGGAAACAAAACATAGAGATAGAAAATGAAAGTACTTTATTGTGTAAAGGTTCAAGAAGCTAGCACAAACCGTGTTGGATTTAGAGTTCCAAATACATCTATCAATACAGGAGAAAACAGAGTGAAACCTAAAAATTCAAACTGTTGCTGGAGACGAACGCTTCAACATAGAAGGATGAAATTTGGGGAACCAAGTCGCCTCAGTGTACTGATCATTACCTGAAAGTATCATCCAGTTTGGGTGAAAAAATATTTGCTGAGATTTCTGGAGATTCGTAATTTTGGGAAGCTTGGCAACCCCTTTCCATGAAAGTGTTTCTCGCCAGTCACTGCTTAGGGCTACATCAAGAGGAAACAAAACATAGATATAGAACGTGAAACTACTTTATTGTGTCAAGTTTCAAGAGGGTAGCACAAACCGTGTTGGATTTAGAGTTCCAAATACATCTATCAATATAGGAGAAAACAGAGTGAAACCTAAAAATTCAAACTGTTACTGGAGACGAACGCTTCAACATAGAAGAACGAAATTTGGGGAACCAAGTCACCTTAGTGTACTGATCTTTACCTGAAAGTATCATCCAGTTTGGGTGAAAAAATATTTGCTGAGATTTCTGGAGATTCGTAATTTTGGGAAGCTTGGCAACCCCTTTCCATGAAAGTGTTTCTCGCCAGTCACTGCTTAGGGCTACATCAAGAGGAAACAAAACATAGAGATAGAACGTGAAACTACTTTATTGTGTCAAGTTTCAAGAAGCTAGCACAAACCGTGTTGGATTTAGAGTTCCAAATACATCTATCAATATAGGAGAAAACAGAGTGAAACCTAAAAATTCAAACTGTTACTGGAAACGAACGCTTCAACATAGAAGAACGAAATTTGAGGAACCAAGTCGCCTTAGTGTACTGATCATTACCTGAAAGTATCATCCAGTTTGGGTGAAAAAATATTTGCTGAGATTTCTGGAGATTCGTAATTTTGGGAAGCTTGGCAACCCCTTTCCATGAAAGTGTTTCTCGCCAGTCACTGCTTAGGGCTACATCAAGAGGAAACAAAACATAGAGATAGAACGGGAAACTACTTGATTGTGTCAAGTTTCAAGAAGCTAGCACAAACCGTGTTGGATTTAGAGTTCCAAATACATCTATCAATACAGGAGAAAACAGAGTGAAACCTAAAAATTCAAACTGTTACTGGAAACGAACGCTTCAACATAGAAGAACGAAATTTGGGGAAGCAAGTCGCCTTAGTGTACTGATCATTACCTGAAATTATCATCCAGTTTGGGTGAAAAAATATTTGCTGAGATTTCTGGAGATTCGTAATTTTGGGAAGCTTGGCAACCCCTTTCCATGAAAGTGTTTGTTGCTAGTCACTGCTTAGGGCTACATCAAGAGAAAACAAAACATAGAGATAGAACGTGAAACTACTTCATTGTGTCAAGTTTCAGGAAGCTAGCACAAACCGTGTTGGATTTAGAGTTCCAAATACATCTATCAATATAGGAGAAAACAGAGTGAAACCTAAAAATTCAAACTGTTGCTGGAGACGAACGCTTCAACATAGAAGAATGAAATTTGGGGAACCAAGTCGCCTCAGTGTACTGATCATTACCTGAAAGTATCATCCAGTTTGGGTGAAAAAATATTTGCTGAGATTTCTGGAGATTCGTAATTTTGGGAAGCTTGGCAACCCCTTTCCATGAAAGTGTTTGTTGCTAGTCACTGCTTAGGGCTACATCAAGAGAAAACAAAACATAGAGATAGAACGTGAAACTACTTTATTGTGTCAAGTTTCAGGAAGCTAGCACAAACCGTGTTGGATTTAGAGTTCCAAATACATCTATCAATACAGGAGAAAACAGAGTGAAACCTAAAAATTCAAACTGTTGCTGGAAACGAACGCTTCAACATAGAAGAACGAAATTTGGGGAACCAAGTCGCCTTAGTGTACTGATCATTACCTGAAAGTATCATCCAGTTTGGGTGAAAAAATATTTGCTGAGATTTCTGGAGATTCGTAATTTTGGGAAGCTTGGCAACCCCTTTCCATGAAAGTGTTTCTCGCCAGTCACTGCTTAGGGCTACATCAAGAGGAAACAAAACATAGAGATAGAACGTGAAACTACTTTGTTGTGTCAAGTTTCAAGAAGCTAGCACAAACCGTGTTGGATTTAGAGTTCCAAATACATCTATCAATATAGGAGAAAACAGAGTGAAACCTAAAAATTCAAACTGTTACTGGAAACGAACGCTTCAACATAGAAGAACGAAATTTGAGGAACCAAGTCGCCTTAGTGTACTGATCATTACCTGAAAGTATCATCCAGTTTGGGTGAAAAAATATTTGCTGAGATTTCTGGAGATTCGTAATTTTGGGAAGCTTGGCAACCCCTTTCCATGAAAGTGTTTCTCGCCAGTCACTGCTTAGGGCTACATCAAGAGGAAACAAAACATAGAGATAGAACGGGAAACTACTTGATTGTGTCAAGTTTCAAGAAGCTAGCACAAACCGTGTTGGATTTAGAGTTCCAAATACATCTATCAATACAGGAGAAAACAGAGTGAAACCTAAAAATTCAAACTGTTACTGGAAACGAACGCTTCAACATAGAAGAACGAAATTTGGGGAAGCAAGTCGCCTTAGTGTACTGATCATTACCTGAAAGTATCATCCAGTTTGGGTGAAAAAATATTTGCTGAGATTTCTGGAGATTCGTAATTTTGGGAAGCTTGGCAACCCCTTTCCATGAAAGTGTTTGTTGCTAGTCACTGCTTAGGGCTACATCAAGAGAAAACAAAACATAGAGATAGAACGTGAAACTACTTCATTGTGTCAAGTTTCAGGAAGCTAGCACAAACCGTGTTGGATTTAGAGTTCCAAATACATCTATCAATATAGGAGAAAACAGAGTGAAACCTAAAAATTCAAACTGTTGCTGGAGACGAACGCTTCAACATAGAAGAATGAAATTTGGGGAACCAAGTCGCCTCAGTGTACTGATCATTACCTGAAAGTATCATCCAGTTTGGGTGAAAAAATATTTGCTGAGATTTCTGGAGATTCGTAATTTTGGGAAGCTTGGCAACCCCTTTCCATGAAAGTGTTTGTTGCTAGTCACTGCTTAGGGCTACATCAAGAGAAAACAAAACATAGAGATAGAACGTGAAACTACTTTATTGTGTCAAGTTTCAGGAAGCTAGCACAAACCGTGTTGGATTTAGAGTTCCAAATACATCTATCAATACAGGAGAAAACAGAGTGAAACCTAAAAATTCAAACTGTTGCTGGAAACGAACGCTTCAACATAGAAGAACGAAATTTGGGGAACCAAGTCGCCTTAGTGTACTGATCATTACCTGAAAGTATCATCCAGTTTGGGTGAAAAAATATTTGCTGATATTTCTGGAGATTCGTAATTTTTGGAAGCTTGGCAACCCCTTTCCATGTAAGTGTTTCTCGCCAGTCACTGCTTAGGGCTACATCAAGAGGAAACAAAACATAGAGATAGAACGTGAAACTACTTTATTGTGTCAAGTTTCAAGAAGCTAGCACAAACGGTGTTGGATTAGAGTTCCAAATACATCTATCAATATAGGAGAAAACAGAGTGAAACCTAAAAATTCAAACTGTTACTGGAAACGAACGCTTCAACATAGAAGAACGAAATTTGGGGAACCAAGTCGCCTTAGTGTACTGATCATTACGTGAAAGTATCATCCAGTTTGGGTGAAAAAATATTTGCTGAGATTTCTGGAGATTCGTAATTTTGGGAAGCTTGGCAACCCCTTTCCATGAAAGTGTTTCTCGCCAGTCACTGCTTAGGGCTTCATCAAGAGGAAACAAAACATAGATATAGAACGTGAAACTACTTTACTGTGTCAAGTTTCAAGAAGCTAGCACAAACCGTGTTGGATTTAGAGTTCCAAATACATCTATCAATATAGGAGAAAACAGAGTGAAACCTAAAAATTCAAACTGTTACTGGAAACGAACGCTTCAACATAGAAGAACGAAATTTGGGGAAGCAAGTCGCCTTAGTGTACTGATCATTACCTGAAAGTATCATCCAGTTTGGGTGAAAAAATATTTGCTGAGATTTCTGGAGATTCGTAATTTTGGGAAGCTTGGCAACCCCTTTCCATGAAAGTGTTTCTCGCCAGTCACTGCTTAGGGCTACATCAAGAGGAAACAAAACATAGAGATAGAACGTGAAACTACTTGATTATGTCAAGTTTCAAGAAGCTAGCACAAACCGTGTTGGATTTAGAGTTCCAAATACATCTATCAATACAGGAGAAAACAGAGTGAAACCTAAAAATTCAAACTGTTACTGGAAACGAACGCTTCAACATAGAAGAACGAAATTTGGGGAACCAAGTCGCCTTAGTGTACTGATCATTACCTGAAAGTATCATCCAGTTTGGGTGAAAAAATATTTGCTGATATTTCTGGAGATTCGTAATTTTTGGAAGCTTGGCAACCCCTTTCCATGAAAGTGTTTCTCGCCAGTCACTGCTTAGGGCTACATCAAGAGGAAACAAAACATAGAGATAGAAAATGAAAGTACTTTATTGTGTAAAGGTTCAAGAAGCTAGCACAAACCGTGTTGGATTTAGAGTTCCAAATACATCTATCAATACAGGAGAAAACAGAGTGAAACCTAAAAATTCAAACTGTTGCTGGAGACGAACGCTTCAACATAGAAGGATGAAATTTGGGGAACCAAGTCGCCTCAGTGTACTGATCATTACCTGAAAGTATCATCCAGTTTGGGTGAAAAAATGTTTGCTGAGATTTCTGGAGATTCGTAATTTTGGGAAGCTTGGCAACCCCTTTCCATGAAAGTGTTTCTCGCCAGTCACTGCTTAGGGCTACATCAAGAGGAAACAAAACATAGAGATAGAACGGGAAACTACTTGATTGTGTCAAGTTTCAAGAAGCTAGCACAAACCGTGTTGGATTTAGAGTTCCAAATACATCTATCAATACAGGAGAAAACAGA